>NC_057934.1:40048648-40354273 GCF_018555375.3 Anguilla rostrata | reverse complement strand
AGAAAGTGCAAGTACAAATACATTGGAATTATTACTCCTACAGTTCCTGCCAAATATACGTGTAAAGGTCATAATGTAAATACGATTTTAAAGATTTATTATCCACTCGAACCAAAGTTCTGTGAATGTCTGCCTATGTTGTTTATACTTAAGTTCTATTAGAAGGGCCTTAGGTCATTTTCTCTAACTTAATTAATTTTTTCTTACAAATTAATTTTACACTTTTTCCGCTGTTTATAGAAAGCGTTAATTACCTCATTATCTCAATCATATCTCATGTGATGCTTTTCTCTCTCCAATTTCTCTAAATCCCCACGACTGGACATGATTACAGTCCACCAGCAATGTGTGGATGACACACGCTGAGATGGAGTCGCTGGCCACTGCCACCAAACCTGTGAGTATCTGTGGCATGGCTTTCGAGATAAAGAAAAAATCGACCATTTTATAATTTATTATCATTAGAGACACCATTTTATCTAGGGCAGTTTCCTCACCTGCAATTCAGCCACCCGGCATTCAATTTCTTTCATTTCTGTTTCTCTTTCTCTTTGTCTGTCTTCCTAATTAGGCAGTAGAGTTGAACCCCTTGCTTCCTCAATTTCCGTTTAAGTGTGAATTTTTCCAACTAATATCCATTCACTAACAAAGTATTCCTCCCTCTGGGTCCTCCTTTCCACCCTGCTCTCCCTTACCTCCATTTTCCCTCAATCAAATTGCCCTCAATCGCTTCTTCCCTTCTGTCTTTCTCCTTCCGTCTTTCCTTCTCTACTTTCTCCTCCCCTGCCTACAAGGAGCTGAAAGAGATTAGCTGGGATCAGGTAAGTACCTGTTGTGAACTAAAATCAAAAAAGGCATCTAATAGTATGTATATGAGCACACACATGCAATATGCATGCGCATATTGCAAGCACATAGGCATGCAGTTGCACAAATTCTCACAAAGACTAGATGTGCAAACTTGAATCTTTCTCAAGCTCCAGAACCCTACATCTCTTCGCTTTGCTTCTGTGCTCTGAATCCCCTCCAGTCCACCCTCTCTTCCCCTTTCCTCCCGTCTACCTGCCTTTTATTTTCCTCCTTCTGGCCTTTTGCTTCAGTCTATTCCGTGGCTGTATTCCCGTTCCTATGCGTGATTTATGCTCTCATTTCCACCTGCTTCACGTCCTCGTCTCTTTGTAGATCCTGGCCTATGGGGACATGAACCATGAGTGGGTAGGGAACGAGTGGCTGCCCAGCCTGGGCTTGCCTCAGTACCGCAGCTACTTCATGGAGTCCCTGGTGGATGCCCGCATGCTGGACCACTTGACCAAGAAGGAGCTGAGGGGGCAGCTTAAAATGGTGGACAGCTTCCATAGGTATGGGCCCGGCGCCATTTCGGCTCCAAGCACCCAGTGCTTCACGGAGATTGTATCTGATGCCATTCTTCACCCTATGCTTTATGTTAACCATTACAGTGTTACAACCCTATACTGTATATAGCTACTTTTCTGCCTCAAAAGGGGCTCAAAAGTCCCTGTTCTGCTGCTGTGAGTTTGATGTCTTTTGATGTACCTGGTGGCCATGTCGTATGGAAGTGACATCATGTCACATTCTTGACTTGCATCCAAACCCATGGCTGTGATTTCTTTCTCTCTCTCTCTCTCTCTCTCTCTCAGGGTCAGCCTGCATTACGGCATCATGTGTCTGAAGAGATTAAACTATGACAGGAAGGAGCTGGAGAGGAGGAGAGACGACAGTCAACATCAGAACAAAGGTGACTTTCCCTTACATTCATCTCCCCGTTCAGGCCTCCTTCATGACCTCCTCCCCTTCTACACCACTCTAGTGATTGTTCAGACTTAAACCAAAATATAACCTGCAAGTGTTACGAGAGGGCTTGTAAGGTCTCAAGGAGTTTCCAGTTGTGGATATTCTGTCTGACATTTTTTCTTAATTGGTGGAAGATAGATGAATTAATGAACCAGATTAATTAATCACAGTTGCAGTTGTTCAGCCACAACACTGCCCCCCATTTCATCCACCTACCTGACACCTGACTGGCCAGGCCTTCATTGAAACGGTGTCATCTTAGTGAGACTCACCTGGATGAATAAAGGATAAGCCAATTTAAAAAATAATGGTACGTTCTAACAAGCTTGGCCCCCCTCCCGTCTAGACGTGATGGTGTGGTCGAACGAGCGCGTGATGTGCTGGGTGCAGACTGTGGGTCTGAAGGAGTTTGCGGATAATCTGACCGAAAGCGGGGTTCACGGGGCGCTGCTGGCTCTCGACGACACTTTTGACTACACCGACCTGGCCCTGCTTCTTCAGATCCCCAACCAGAACACACAGGTAGCCCAGCTGTCCCAACCACTGCTCCATCCTGACTGTGTTTGATCTTTCTCTCAAGAACAAAACATTAGCATGGTTTTAAAGTTACGTTTTGCTTGACAAGTGAAATGTTCTCACCCCGTTGTCAAATCTTCAAAATCTTAAAGCAAGAAAGTAATAGAAATAAGATTTTATGTCTAAGTGTGACTAAAATACTTGGTTTTTGCTGTGCTCGGTCTCCAATCCACAATCCATGATTCACTGTTATGACTGAGGATTTTATTGTCTTCCTACTCCTCGTCCTCTCAGGCCAGACAGCTTCTGGAGAAGGAGTACAACGCTCTCATCTCCATGGGAACAGAGAGAAGGCCTGATGAGGTAAAGACAAATCATAACAATAATAATAAATCTTCAAGAAATTAAATGTTGCTTTCCAGAAGCTGTTATTCAGAACAAAAGAGGTTACAAAAGACATGCAGTCATCCTTGGAGAATACACACTTCTATAAATGCTTTATGGACCTCCACGCAACTGTGGTTGATCTTTGATATGTGAGCCCAGAGGGTGACGGTTTCTGTCTCCGTCTGTCTCTCAGGATGGCACAAAAACCTTCACTCGCTCGCCCTCATGGAGGAAGATGTTCCGAGAGAAGGACCTGAGGGGAGTCACCTCGGACTCCTCAGAAACATTGCCCCCAAATTTCCGTGCCTCAGCCATCTCCACGCCCTCCGTGACCTTGAGGAAAGTTCAGAGCGAAGGTGAGGAGTGTTTTCTCTCCTTCTGATGCCTTCTTCTTGCCAAGTCTACTCCGCCATTCCACCAGTGTGTTCCTGCCTGTCTGTCTTTCTAACACTCTGTCAGTGCAGCTTCACTGCAAAGAGCATTTTTTGGAACTTGCAGCGGGGCAGCAATGGGCCTGTCATGGCACCGCTCCTGTCGGCACCTGTTTTTTTAAGCATGCCAAGAACCACAGCATCAGTCGCATACTGTAATGTAAACCACATTTTTGGAGAGTGCAGTGCAATGCTGTGTAGCACTATGTATAGCACCTGTCACAGTAAATCAATCTCTCTCTCTCTCTTACTCTCTCTATGTCTCTCTGTCTCTCTCTCTCGCAGTTAACTCTGGGTCCAGAGGAGAGTCAGGGTCAGTGAGAACATACTCCTGCTGAGACACACTGGGGTGAGCAGAGTCTGTAGCCATCATTATGTATCGCCTTGTTTATTATTATAACAGCTTACAGCGTGTATTAATGTTGCTACATTTAAGGAAAGTAAGATTACCACTCGCTTTCATCGAAGTACAAGTCTGTACTGGCAATTCTGGAATTATTTCCATTCAAATTTTTTAAGTAGATTCTGTACTGCTCATTTTTATTTAATTTTCCAGTTATGCAATTCTGGCATATAACCTTAGACCACAGGGCAACATTATGGGATTTATAATATTAGGCTTACTTACTGCCAACTAAATGCAGTACAGTGATTAAAATAGAACAAAGCAGCTTCCCTAGAAAGCTGATAGGAATACCAGAACCAATGGTACCATTAACAAAAAGTACCAATAGTTACTCCATTCAGAAAAACAGCTTGAGTTACAAATAAATATCATATATATCAAAGCAACAAAATTAAAATGCATAATTTTATGAAGAGATTATAAAAAATAAAGTTGTACAAATTGTGCCATTGTCAAGTGCCCATATAGGATGAATATTGTCTTTTGAACTATGTGCCAGTGACTTTATGATACAGAGAAGAATAGACACAGCTGTATTGCTAATTATTGTAAATATCAATTTAAACATAAAACAATAAAATGGAATTCTGTATTACCAACTTAAAACTTCCTATCCTAGAAGGTGACTAGACAGTAATTCTGTAATTCTGCACAAAAATGTGCTGGAAGTTGTTAGCATGTATTCACTGAGAAGTCCTACAGTCTCAAAAAAAGTATAATCTTTGTATGTTCTACAGGACCCACTGGATTTGTGTTTCCTTCATTTGGAAAACAACAGGGAAGCAATGAAAAGAACAAAAGCTATATAGATAAATATAAATACATATAAATATATATTTGTCTTACAATTCTGCAATAACAGAGAGAATGAGAGAAAACACTTGGAGAGAAGAAAGCACTGATGTCTTGAAGAAATGAGGATGAGAAACAGCAAATGTATGAATAGCTGGAAGAGATAAAAAAATATATCTGTCTGCCTCTCTTTCTCTCTGTCTGTCCACAATTGTGCTGTGAAGCCGTTAGGATGGTTTTGAAACTGACTGCAGTTATCCACGGTAGCCCCATCTTTACACAGTGTTACAGTTTAAGGACGTAAAAACCGCCCACCTGGCAGCCATTTTTGCTCTCGTTTTCTATTAATCTGAAGAGGCGAAGCTTCTCTGGGGTGCCCATGGGCTCACTTTGATCTCTCTGTCATGTGCGGCGGGATATGAATAATATGAATATGTTATAGGTGTCTTCATGTTCAACTAGAGCTCTGTATCCAGGCATCCATGGTGGTGACGTTAGTGTGAATCCATATAAAACTAGCAGTGTCTATACACTGCGACAGAGCGGACACTGCCATAGAACAGACTGACGGCGTGTGTATGCAAGTGGGCTGTGGTGTACTTCTGCTTGGTTAGGTCAGCTCATCCTATCCTCGATTAACTGTATTGAGGTCACATTCAGTTTGCCTGGTTGAAAACAAGTTAATGGTGGACGGTGACCTATGATTTGTGTTTGTATAACAAAATAAACCTCACCACTGTCCATTCCATTCAATCTGGTCTTTTCTGGGACAGAAATGGACAGTAGAAGAGATGATACACCTCCATGAACCAGCAGTGGAAGATCTGAAAGAGCATAGAGGATAGATGAAAAGATAAGCAAAAAGAAAGTGTATAGGCAGTGATTTAAGGGGGATTCACTTTATGCACGTAAGCCATAACAGAAGAGAGAGAGTGACAGGGAATGAGTGGCGGATGGGAGGCCTATATATATATATATAGAGAGAGAGAGAGAGAGAGAGAGAGAGAGAGAGCACAGAATAATATGCAGCTAGGGGGCACTGGTGAACAAAACAAGACAAGATTATCTTCTGTGTTCAAATGCATGACAAAACAACAGTGACAATGAACTCAAATTTAGAGAAAGACAATTATAATGAATTTAAAAGATATACATGAGGTGGGGGAAGAGTTTGCAAAACGTGTGTATTTTATTTATTTTTTATTTTTATGATAACTACTATTTCTGTATGTATGTATGTATGTATGTATTGAATATCTGTATGTACTTGTTCATTTATTACTTGATTCTGACTGACTGTAATTCAATTTAATTTATTTAGTTTGAAAAGTAAATACATTTTAAAAATGGACAGTAAAAATATGCTACTTGTATGTGTAAATTTTGAAAACAAATTGTGTTATGATTTAAATGAAAAATATTAATAAAGAGAACAGTCATAACAATGGAAAATTACAAGACAAACATGACAATTACAGTAATGATGATAAAACCAAAAGTGGTAAAAATAAAAAAAAATGATGCAAAACCACTGTAACAGTATGGTCTCTGAGTGTTTATTGTATAAGATTCCATTGAGAGGTGTAGGGGTTGAAACAAAGGGTTTCTTGAAGTTTCTGATTATGTGTTGGCATGTGGGTTGGTGAGTCCATTTGTGTGTAGATGTCCTTATATAAATGTGCAAGTTGGTCTTCGTTGTGCATTATGACGGGCTCGCTAGTCTGAATAAGGTAGCGTTTGATTTACTGGATTTGAATAATGAACACCCATATAAATGAATGTACAATAAATATTACTGCATGTACAACATGAATAAGATCAGTACATTGTTACAATGGTTTTAAAAGTATAATGTTAGTGCAACTCAAAATTAGTATTTTGATTACCGTAATGATGATTACTATTGTTATTATTATACCTATCAAACTTCTTCGACATAAAAATAGGAGTATCAACAATCTGTCTAGTAAATTAACAATATTGTTCACATCAATAATAATGCTTTTCATTTCACAATAATCATTACATAAATGATTATACTTAAACAGTATGAAGCGGCACTTTATAGATACAGTATATCTATTGTCAAATCCATGTGTATAAAATATTATTAATTTCTGTCTTAGCTAGTGTTATGAAGTTGGCCGATTCATTTTAAAGTGATTACTTATTGGTTTAAAGTGAGCATTGCTGCATTTACATTTTTATGTGTTTTGACGGCATGCATTTATGCTCAAGTCTAGACTAGATGTGCCTGTGTGAAAATGTGAACTAGGAAAGACTACATGCCTTGTTTGGATGTTCAGCCATTATACGACACTCACTCACTGTGTAGTTCCACCGAAGTGTGGACTGTATCGTAACTACATCTCAAAAGGCATGTGGACCCACTAAAGGCACAGCCCTGGAATTGTGCTCGTGTTTGCATTTTGTTTGCATAGAAGTTGCCATTCAGCCAGGAGACACGTGATAAAAATTCTGTTAGTATCTCTGCATTCGATATTTCAGGCATACGTATATCGAGTCATATCTCCTCAACTTTGAAGATTCAATCCCTGCTATGGTTCTGCATGGACATGGAAAGAGGCAACAGCCCTGCAGAAATTGCACTCTTTCAATAGTGAGATTGATTTTGCTGTCATTTTCTATATTGCCATTCTTGCACATAACTTCTAGTGGTAAACACAGACCACAGTTCATAAATTAATTACTTTTATTACTTACGTTGGGAAACATCATTTATATTGTTAGCCTTGTCTGTGGTTAATGACATGCTGGTCATGAAATATTTTAGCATGAAAAGATGAATATGAAAGTATTCTAATTTCATTACACAAACACAAATATGCTAGGAGAACAAATTTCCTGAAAGAACTAAACTCGTTGAAGGAATGCATTGATTGTTCAGTGCCCTGTGGTACTGTACATTATTTCGCAATATAAAAAGGATGAATTCAGTAGTATAAGGGGTAATCCTCAAGTCAAATATCCAAATACTGCTGATTTTTCATTCCACCTATCAACAAATCACTACCTAATATAAATACATATATAATATATAGCTATATACACAGATTATACATAATCTGTATGTGTAATATACATACATACACACGTACATACAAACACACACACATACATACAGTGCACGCATGTAGTACATACATCAAGAAATATATTAATATCAAACATATTTGTAGTGGATTACATGTAAACTAAACAATACAAATAATTTACATCATCCATAAAATATAAAAAAGTCATCAGAAGAATAAAAAACGTACATCAACATATTTCCCTTTGATTTGAGATTTTCCCATGTTACATAGCCATGGCAGATGAGGCCAGATGAGATGGATGTTGGTCATATGACATGAAGGTGGAGGGGGAGAATGAATGCAGAAGGGCAGAAGGCAGAAGGCAGGTCCAAGGTTCAACGGAAAATCGGAAAATTGACCAGATGGAGCTTGAATCAAAGTTTACACTGGAAACACCCAGGCCTCCTGCCCTCTCCTCAGCTCTTTCATTATGCTTTAAACAGAGGCAGCTTCAGCATAGCTTCACTTCTACATGGTGTGCCAAACCTATTCTGAATGATCCACTCAAATCATTTCTCACAGATAGATTGCCTACAGGCATAAACACCACCTGTGTTTAAGATATTTAGTCAGGTTTGGGATGGGAAGAAGGCTAAAGTCGAGGTTCACTGGATGAATAGAGGGAGCAGTAGAGTTTCTTTACTTAGAGAACTTCCAGAGAACATATTTACTCACTTTATGAAGGCACAATAATCATATGGATTTCTAGATTATGTAGGGTTTTTTTTTTTTTTTGATGTAACAGTTATTTAACAGTACAGTGACCATCTTCAGCACAGTTGAGTTGACAGAGAGAAGTATGACATCCCTTGGGAATGTTAGCAGCAGCAGATTCCAAACAACACTTGAGACACTCCCTTGCAGTGCATCCTGTAACTTCTGATCCCGTTCCCTTTTTCCCCACCCCGTCCCCAAATTCCCTAACTAGTTCCTGGTGGCTCTGGAGAGAAGCACGCATACGCAGGACGAGTCGATCCTGATCCACCTCCACCCGATCTTCTTGTCGACATCCGCAGTCAGAGCCCTGACGTAGGACTGCTTTGGCTTGCACATGCTGACCCACTGCTTCTTGTCCACTCCCCGGCAACTCCCTCCAGAGACTCCCATGGGCCCTGGACTCCCCGGGGCCACCTCCGCTTTGCTCTTACCTGACCCGCGGGGGTCGGCTGTCCTGCACCGCGTCTCAAAAAAGTACTGTTTGAGAGGACCTGACAGGGTCTGAATCTCAGACAGCACGGTGACGGTACGCCCATAGAGATCGACGGCGGTTTTCTTGTCCGTTACCCACACGTTATGCGCGTCGCACACCGACATCTCCCTCAGCCCGACATAGGAGGCCTGGGCACGTTTGGGCCTGGCTTTAGGGTGAGAGGCCTGTTCTGTCTCAGCTCCAGACTCCGAGCGGGCGTCTGCCTCTCTGTCAAATCGCTTGGATTCGACCTGTCTCTTCCCATCTCCTGGTCCCTCTATGTACGTATCGCTTCCTTCATTCCTCTCTTCCTCGTCCTCCCCCACCCTTTCGTCCTCGGTAAACCCGCCCTCCAGCATGAATAAGAGAGGGGGATGGTTTGGGGGGGAGGGAGAGGGTGAGAACAGTACTCTTGGGTGTGTGTCCAAAAACAACAGATCTGCCTCTCCCAGCAACTTCCCTCCAATCATATCTGTCTCTGATGCCCCTTGTACTTCATTCAATTCACCCCCCCAGTTACCAGTACTGTCCGCCACCAACAGCTTTTCTGGCTTGTCATAATTGCCCGTTGCAATGGTGCCATCCTTGGAGATAGCATATTCATACGGACTGTAGTGCTCTTGAATTGAAATGTCTGCCATTTTATAGTGTTCTTCGAGCTTTGTTTTTTGGGGAAAATAATTTTCCTTTTGAATGGTGGCAGGTAAGTGGTTGTCTTCATGAGCATTGATATCCTGAGATTTGTATTCCTCTGCTTTGCGGTTATTTGGAGAAATGTAGTTCCCTTGCCTTTGTCCGTCCTGTAACCTGTAGTTTTCAGTGTGAAAGCTTCTCAAGTTTCCCCCTACAATGTCATTGTCAGTATCTTGATCTGTATTGTCCCTTTGTGTAGCAGTATCAATCCGGGGATCTTTTTTACTTTTGCTTTGAAGTAAGTATTTCTCCTGCTTTGTTTTGTCCTGGTAATTGTAGTCCACTTGATTAATTAAAGAAGGTAAACTGTAGTCCACCTGGTTGTGGTTATTGTGCAACTGAGAGTCTCCTGTATCACTCAGGGATGTCTTGTCTGTTTGATTGGCAGCAGTAGTCACAGTAAAATCCTTCTGTGAAGCATTTTCTAGATGATTAGAGTTTTTCAGGCCTTCACTACTTTGGTCAGTGCTGTGCAGAGAGGACACGCCCACGTGATCCTGCTTGCTATTTGTCATGTCAGTTCTCGAACTCATACTTGCATCAGAAAGACTGTGGTATTCACTGTTGTAATTTTTGTGGTTGTCAAGGCTTCTGCCAGGCTCTGTCGCTGCGGCAATGGGCCTTGGGCCAGGACTGCGAGGGGAGGGCAGGGCCGAGGTGATCACCATGGCAACCAAGGGAAGCCAGTGCATCACTCCCAAGACGTATCAACTAGGAAAAAACAGACAGAACATATTTACATGAGAGGAAGACAAGGAAATGTAACTTTCTTTCCAAATAACTCTACATGACATATGTGACAAGAAATATTGTTTGGAGACAGTGCTCAGTGGTTAAGCATTTTGTTTCTGCCACTAGATGGCAAACAAGACCAACGTTCAATAACGACATATTATTCATTCACGAGCTAACATCTTAACATGCTTTGCCAAAGGTTGCCTTGAGCAAATCTGAAACCCATTATCTCAGAGGTGTGTGTCTTCAACTGCAGTGATGTGGGTGAATTCCAGCACTTAAATCTCCCTGACTTGCACTCAGATACAAATGTCATTTCTTTCTACACCCTCCCCACCCCAAGGTACAGCCAGGTGTCCTTCTTTTCTTTTGATGAATAACAGAAAGGAGGGAGGGATAGACCTGAAAAAGAGAGTAAAACGGGAGGAATGCCCAGAATGCGAATGATGCGGGTTTAGACTAGAGATTCCCTCAGGGTGATCTGTCATTCTCACCGCAAGGGGGAGAGATAGGAAGCGAGAGCCAGGGGTGCTCACCGCTGCACATTTACACGCTCAAACGTCAACACGCCGAGCAACAGCCACGCCCGCACCCTTGCTTCTGGGGCCCTGACTGACAGATTGCTGTCAAACCAAGGAAGAGAGCACCACTCCAGGTCAAGGATCCAACTACAGAAAACACCTAAACCTGCAATCTGAGCTGCCAAAAGCACAATATGCAGTACTCACCTTTGGATTGCCAATACTTTGTAACAGATATTGATGGGATCGCTCACTTTATTGATGCGGTTTTACAGACTGCTCCGCTGCTTTCATTTTTACATGTTGGCATGAGCAACTGATAGACTCTCAGAACTGGTGCAACTCGTTACACCATCAAATGTATTTTTGAACTTTTGACTGGCAGGTAGCATATCTGTGGACACATGACTGCCTTTGTACTGAGGTTTATAAACAAATCACTCCCAGGTAATACATGTGACTTCTGTGTGTATGTATTGTATCACAGATCTGTAAGTGTAAGAATATCATCTTTGGGATTATTTATAAAATTGGCTATTTTGATCAGTATCATTTATTTATCCTGCATAAGAAAGTGTATTAAAATTAAAGTTTCCATATTTCTGTATTGCTCTTTATGTTTTTCACTGCCTCAAGTTGTCTATTAAAACTCACACCTGGAGTTGACTAATTCTCCTGACCTTTGACCTCCTTCCTAAATTATTTGAATAGCATACCCGTCACTATGTCATTCTGAAGGCCTGACAAGGAGGTGTTATTGCAATGTGGAAAATGCCAGAATGTGAGACACCATCAGTGCAACAGGGACTAATCCGGTCTCAAATACAATCAACACTCTGCTGCTCTAGAAAACTGATTGGTAGCAACAGAATGTGCACTTCTGTCTTTTATGAGGAGCTCAGTGATGTTGAGCCAGAAACAGCCAAACAGCCCCATCAACACCAAGAGTAAATAAAAGAGAGAGAGAGAGAGGATGCATTTTATGAGATAGTCTTTTAACCTTTTTTTATTGAGAACGAATGACAGAAAGAGGAGCGCATTTTTTGCATAGATGTGCTTGTTTTACAAAGCCTTCCAGCAGAGAGGGCTGGCTACAGGGCGGGGGTCTGTGAACTCAAAAGACAGGCAGCCACATCTGCAGATAACAGCGTTCGTTGTCTCTGTGGCACACAGAAGCACTTTCACGCTTCATTTGAGCCAATGACATGCTTCATTGGCCGTGGCTGGACTCGGCCAGCTCACTCTGGGTTTACTGGCTGGTTTGGAGTGATGGATATTGTAGCGCATTTGCTCACACATACTGCCCCTCGTACCTCTTGGTACAAGTTACACTATACAGTAAGTTCTGGCATCCAGTCAATATAAGGAGCTTGTACCCTTTTAAAGTTAGTATTGTATAGTTTGACAGAAGTACAAAGAGCAAAGATCATATTTCCAAATTGGAAATGTTGACTTATTCAAGGTGTACAGTCATTTAAACATTTGAACTCAACTAATTCCTCAGTTTAAATAATTACCCCAGCACTGTGATTTCATGATCATTTCCAATAAAATAGATAATGTCCTTTCTCGGAATTAATTACACCCATTACCTCATAGCAGGCCTGGAAACATCACCCTGAGTAGACTCCTCTTTAGGATTTTTTGTTATGTCCACGGAAAATGTGGCTTTAGTTTATATTTCTAATCACACAGCGGGATCTCTAGGGACATGCTGTTCTTGTTAAGGGATCCACACATTAGTAGCAAACTACTGTTCCAGTGTACCTTTTAGAATGCTTTACTGTGCAATGCTCAATATAAAGTCTTTCTCCACATACTCTGGCAAGTTGATATACACGGTTTTCTAAAATAATCTGATTACGACTACATATGCTCATAATTTCAGCATCTGAACTTTTACAAAGCCCATTTAGCAAGGACAAGGATTATTGTTTTCATGGCTGTTTCAAATAATCTACAATTACCGCTAAAGTTGATCTTTAGTTCCCTTCAAACAAATTTCTGTCATTGATAAAGTTCAATGTCGGTTTGTTTGGTCAACCAAGAAAGCTCATTAAAGAATCAGGCCATCACTTACTGTGTCAGATCAATAAATTTGGGTGGGTTTACAAAACATTCAAAAAAATTACGCAGGCAATAATAAGTTTGAGAAAGACATAGTCCTTTGTAGGAGTGTCCCTTTAAGCAAGGACTTGGATAAAACAAGAGACAGCAGCTGAACGCTGACAGGTTTGACCACCCATGGTGTCACTCCTCAAGGTTATCAACACTGGCATTACTAACACTGACGAAATGAGATACATTTTCTGTCCTCAGTCCTCTTTCAATCAACCTTAACTTGCAATGACTCAGATCATTCATGAATCATCTCAACAACAGGAAACCCAGACACTTATACAGTTGCCAACACGCAAACCATGCAAGACCATTTTGTAAACACGTCAATGGTGATTTTACAAGTACAACAACTGTTATGTAGACATTAATTTTGCATTATTACTGGAGTTCAGGTTGTTAAAGTAAGACATCAGGTTTTTGCTGCACAACGGTTGAAGAGCATAGTGATAGGCATACAATGGGAGTTAAAAGGCTTCTGTAGCCTTATGCATTAGAGAAAAAGGGAAACAGATTGAGAGCATGTGCCGATGCTTTGGGAAACCAAATGACAGTTTTACGGCCATAGTACGTGGAGGGTGTATTTACTTTGTGCCACTTGTGTGTCTGAGGTTGTGTGTTTGTCCGCACATGGTTGAGCTTTTCTGTCCTTAGCACAAACAGTCCATTAGTCCTGTTGATTCTCTGATCACATCACGCTCCATGTATTCTGTCGACTATATTCTGTCATGATCTAGTGTCTCTCACAGCATGCTTCCACTTAACTGGTAATCTTGACTATAGTCTGTTTGTGTGAATGCCTCACACAAGAGAGAGAAAAATGTACCATCCATTATGTATTTTCAGAATAACCCTTGCAAGAATAAAAAAAAAAAATCTATTTACATCACAAATGTATTTTCTATACATCTGAAAATCAAAACTTGAGCATTAATGAATATGAATGCATATAGCTCCTACAAACTATGGGGGGGAAATCACAGGACAGTATCTACAAAGCTCTTATTAGTTGATTAGTAGTGCAATTTTACCATTAAACTCATTAGGACTGTGTACTACAAACATTCAAACAGGTAGTCGACAACCCTTGCAAAGGGTGATAGAGCTGCTGTTGAGCCATTTTACTTTTGAAATGAGTGCATTTATAACTTAATTATAAATAATTATAAGAACACGTATAAGGCAGAAACAACTGTCATAATGCTAGTTTCTACTTCTAAAAATGTACAATAAATAAAAACCAATAAAAATAAACGATTTAAAAATATTTTTTCAGAACAATCATTTTTTCGACATCATGGAAAGGAAGAAGCACTAAAATTATGTATTTCAGGTTTTCAAAAAATATTTATATAAAATGAATTGAACATCTATTTCATATGCAAAAAATGGCATAACAAGACTAGACAATTACACAAATGTGGGCCATATGGATGATATACTATACAATTGTGGGCCACAGAGTGTAGTAGAGCAGGGTTAGAGCACTGGGCTGCAATCATGTGGGAAACAAGAATTACACTCATTGATAGCAATTGCTACCTTATAGCAATAAGGTAGCAATTCCCTCAGTTAAGAGATAATGATAGTAATAATATGTAGTGTGTTTCAGTGTTCAGGTAATAAAATAAATAACATGCATTTACTTGTAGGATGTATGTACTAGCCCATTAACCCCATACATTACTGTCAACATTGTTTTATCAAATGTATGTGTGTACCATGTCCGGGTGGTACGAGAAATATTCTAGTTCATTGTAATTTATTTCCCTGAACCTAAATATTTTTATTGTCGCAATTACATTTCAGTGGCTTAAATTAGCTTAACATAAAATACCTGCTTGTTGTAGCAACTGATGTAGTGGCAAATAAAGGCTGAATTACAGCCCCATGTAATTAAGGCAACAACAAGAAAAAGGATACTACTAATACTATGCTTTTAGGCTACTGATACAACTACTACTACTACTACTACTACTACTAATAATAATAATAATAATAATAATAATAATAATAATAATAATAATGTGTTCTTACCGTTTAGGAGAGATTCCAACAGCTCGTTCTTTCAGCGGACAACACATTGATTCCGTGGTGGTCCAAGACTCTCCAAGAACCCGTAATCATAGCTTCAAGTGATATAATTGTCAAAATCAACTGCCTACATGTTTTCTGCATATAAGCAATCTTTACATTATATCGCTTAACCATAATGCGTTTAGAATAGCGTCCTTAAAATATGTTTTTTAAATTGGCAGTGGATTTGTGACCATCTAAACATGAAATAAGACATCCCACAACACACTGTAGTTATTTTTGACGAAATTTGGTAGCCTAAGAACTGCGATGTCAAAATAGCAACTTATTAAATGCGGACATTAAGTCAAGTCAGGGTTAAAAATAAATATTATAAGTCCCATAAATGTTAGTAGTCTGGGGCTGAAGAAGTCGATGTCGCAAAAAGTTGGCGCAGTGAGCTTCACTCACTCTCGAGACAGACGTGGAAGGAAGAACAGAGCGGGAGGGGAGGATTTCTAAAGAGGGAATAGGACTGCGTGGACGGCAACAACAGAGACAGACAGGATGAGGAACATCTGTAAAGAGTGGCAGAATCGACCGCCTCCTAATTTACACAGGTTATTTCTGGAAAAACGTTTTACTGAGAAATAATCAAAACAAAATACAGCTATGCACGACCGTTCGATATCTTCAGATGTTGACCGCGATGGAGGTATTAATGCAGTTTTTAATGAGAAACACGTGTTTCATATGTCTATAATGTTGCAACAACTAAATCTAACACATCCCACTTGCTGTTCTTAACTGATAAGTGTCGATGTGGCCATATTTAATCAGGAGAGGTAATGTATCCAGCAAAGAGGTTTTTTTCTGAAATATAAAAACGAGAAGTCATGAGTTGCCCAGGGTCCGTGCACTTTTCTTTTTGCAGTCGCAGTAAATCAGCCAGGTAAGTGATGACGTCACGACGAAATTGTCGGGGCGGTACTACAGTGTGTGCGTGTGAGAGAAAGCGAGGACGGAGAAGTATGGCAAGATAAGCGCGTAAAGTGAGTGGGAGAAAAGTGGAATGAGTCGAGGGAAAGCACAGAGATCGAAGGGCGATAAGAAATAATGGGAGGAGATCTTAGCAGAACTGGGAGCCGTTAATGTCCGATCAGCTGCTGGTCTAGCGTCAAAGCTCTAATTGAATGGGAAGCCATAAACTGGTCGATGTTCAGAGAAAGGGGCCACCCCTGGCCTTTTCTTTCCTTTACCAATCTGTCGTTCTCATTTCGCCAAAACCTTTCTACCTGAAAGTTTTAAAAGATGAAAGGATTAGGGAAAGAAAGGAGACAAAAGAGGGACGTGTACTGTTACAGCACTGCCCTGAGCGCCTGCCCATGAAAGAGTGCGGAGAAAAAAGGGAGTGAGAAAGGAAGAGAGGTTAATCCAGACAACGCACACTGGATCCTGAAGTACATGACAGTATGCAGAGATTGATAGTGATCGGACACTGGCATAGGATTAATGAACTATTTTGTACATCTAAAAAGGCTGAACACTGCTGCGCTACTGTTGAGAAAGAGGGTTTACTCTTTTTATCCACCCTCCCTGTGTTTTCTTAGTATTTGATATGTGTCACTCACATTAGCTGTGCCCTCCCTCCACTTGTTTCTTTGCTTTGTCTAAACTTGCCTTGTACATACTTACCGGGAGATACGTCAGCCTTAAGTCAAGAGAGCGTGAGAGGCAGAGAATGTTGGGACAAAGGATGACATGGCAGAGGGCAACATGAGTGTGAAAAAAAGAAAAGCACACTATGAAAATACCGCATTCTCATCAGCTCCAAACATTCTTGGCCTGTGCCATGTTGCAGTGGATCCATTCATTTGTGTTTTTGTTGAACCCTGACAGATATACCTGACCCTGGACCCCTTCCAGCAGTGTCAGAGGTCGACTGCCCTCTACTCCACCCTCACATGCCAGCCGTTAATACAGCATGACAGAGAGCCATTTGCGATTCCATTTCAGGTTTTTTTTTTTTTTTTTTTGGAGCAATGATTTTTGAATTTGTGTGGAACCTGGCTGGAAAACTATATAAAAACTGAACAAAACATAGGGAGAAGAAACAGTTATGCAATGGATTTATCACTTTTTTCTGTTCATTATTGTTTGATACATCAGCAGCAATGAGATTACACATAATTACCATTCAAGTTCAGTTCCAGAGTAATATGTTTGAACAAAGACTCACTTGAGGAATAAAGACCTAGGTATGCTAGGTAGTTATGTTAATATAGATTTTATTTTGTTTCATAAATTCCATTAAAATGTTTTTAGGTCTTTATATATTATAAAGACAAAGTAGACATTCATAATTTTTCTCATATTAATATGCATTATTAAAGATAAAATGCGCTATTATACTAAGATAGAAAGAGGAAAAGGGGACAAAAATAAGAAAACACACTTGCATTTAACTATAATGTGTGTCTCCAGTTTAGATCTCCACATGTGATCCCTGCATCAACACTCCCTGGCTGTTTTAATTTGTACCTCTTCTGAATGCAGGAGCTTTCCATTATTTTACATAGTGAGGGCAGCATCGTGCACACAATATCTGGAATACAAATAGCAGTCATTGAACAAATGAACTCATCTTGACATTTTGGCCATAAAACAAAAAAAGGAAGAAAGGAGCAATACCCTTTCTTATCGGAACCTTATATAGAGATGTAATGTAAACATGACAAACCCAGCCACACACATAGTTGTATTCAAACTATAACAAACAAAGAATAATGCATACAATTAAAAAAAAAAAAAAAAAAACTACTGTGGAATACTCTCACCACCCACAAACCACAAGGCATATTACAATTCAAAGATGCCTTGTGGTTTGTATAAAAATACAGAATACCGTGGGAATAATATGCCTTAAAATGCCGAAACATTATGTACATAATATTGTGGTACCATGGTAGATTTTGACTTTGTTGTTGGAGGAAAATATTGTGGAAGCATAAATATTGTGTAAATTATCTCTTTCTAAATCCTTTCCTTGTTTCCTTTTCTCTCTCTATCTCTCTCTCTCTCTCTCTCTGCCCCCCCCCCCCCTCATTCCATCTGTCTTGCTCACTAAAAGGTTAATATTTTTGGCACTGGCTCATCTTTTTGCCGCTTCCTCCCCTTTCATGTCCTCATGCCAGAGGAGACAAGGGATGGAAAAACAGAGTTTGTTGCAGGAAGAAAAAACAGGGCAAATCAATCTAATTCAATATCCCTCCCTCTCTCTTTCTCATTTCCCCATTAGCTCACACCCCCTGTCAAACCTTAAGACCTCACAAATTTAGTGTAAGTCAGCTTGAATAAATTGTTTTAATCCCTCTATCTCTTTCTGTCACCAGACCTGGGCCTGATATCAATAGCAGTTTGTGTAATTCCAGTTGAGCATTTATGTGTGACTTAATGCTGAGGTAAATCTGTCAGCAAGTGTTTTATTTGATTCAGCTAAACAAAGTATCACTCACTGCACAATTCCTCCTCATTTGCTTTGCCACCCAATGCAATTTTACCACACTGTAGCGCCTCTCTTCCTGCTTTTAGTCTGTAATTTGGGTTCATTAGTGCATAAGGAAACAATATGAACACCAGGGTTTAAAGCATGTAATAATGGGTATGTGGAATAGTATAGCAACAAACCAAGCAGGGCTTGCAAAACACATCAACAACAACAGGCGTTCTAATGAAGAAAACACAGTAGAGGGAAGGAAAAAAACCCCAATGTTTGTGCAGTTTCCATGTAGGCTGCATTTTACAACTGTCAAGTGTCTACTGTGCATCTATTAACCTCACCCTCCTCCTGTTCCTTTATTATAGCCTCAGTCAGCGTGAGCACATGGCCTACTGTCAGTGTGTCCCAGTGCTCGTCTGTGTGGCTTCAGTGCCCAGAGTTAACCCTCTCTTTCCTCTCCCCTCCCCCCCCCCCCTTCTCCTGGCCCAATCTCAGCCCTCCCCCACCCCACCTCTGTCTGGGGCATTGATTTCAGCGACATGTGTTTCCAATTTCACCCGTAATCTTCAGTCCGCCAGAATCCTGCTTAATTAGCCAATAAACTCAGATCCACGGGTGACAGTGACAGAGAGAGGGGGGTGAGGAACACAAGGACAGAATGGGGAAGGGAGAGAGGATTAAATAGCTGGGAGAATACTTTCAATTTATTTTGGCACACCTAGAGAAAGGGGTGGGGTGGCGTATTTTTTTTTTTTTGACCCTAATCATGTTTAGTTTATGACTACATTTTTACGTAATTTTCCACAATGTGGCCCATTTCCTACGATACGTTTTATTTTCTTTTTTAAAGCTTTGGCCCTGGTGGAGCCCTGTTGAGATCCTTAATTTCACAGTAAAGCAGGGGTCAAAAAGGGTGAGGGACATGCTTCAGCACATGCAGATGTCTACAGAGCATCTGTAGTGTGGAATGTCCACAGTTTTTTTTTAGCGTGTGTGTGTGTGTGCAGGGGGCGGGGGGTGGCTGGGGGGAGGGTGGGTATGGTGGGTGGAGTTTTATTTCTGGAATTTCTTAATCATGGGAACAGAGGGCACGGTTCAGTTTAATCCTTAATGAGGAACAGATTTGAATGAGTGAGAGTTGGTGGGGGGATGGGGGGGTCTGCAACGCATTATTGAATTACACGATCAACTTTGCCGTCTACGGTAACCAAGGTCTGCCATGGTCCCTTCCCAGCCCTTGTGCAGCATCTCTGAGTGTTACTCTAACAGTCTCTCACTGTCTCACCCACCATTTCACCACTCTTCTGTTTCCCTTCAATCGACTCCCGCATCTCCCTCCAAGGTCGAGTTACACTCAAAGTCAAAGGTGCTTTGTTGGTGCGACACAGAGCAGTGGAGTCAAAGGAGTTACCCTACAAAAGCAAGAAGCGCTGTAGTACATGTCTATCTGCTTCGGAACAGACTATACAGTTGTCCCTGAGGTGCTCCTACTCATCCTTCCATCTCCCTTTCCCCACTTATCCCCCTTGACTCTATAATTCATTTCTTCATTTGCTCATTCTTCTCTCCCTTTCTTTCTCCCTGTGTCAGGGGAAGAATGTGACACAGTATAAACCTTACTCGCACTACAATGCGTACTGGATTGGATTTCAAAGCCGGTCTTGTTGTATAGACTGTTTGAACCACACCAACAATTAGCAGGAGATAGATTTACTCTGCATCCAGAACACAAAGGAGAGATGGTCCACTTTTTCATGCCTCTGTCGAATGCTGAAAGGGAGATGTATTTTGGTGCCCCTCTCCGCCCCTCTCTCGCCATCTGTCCATCTCTGGGGAGTAGCACTGTTTGGGTGGAGGGCTGTGACACAGATGGACTCATTGACACGTTGACCGACTGGTTATCGTCACACTATACAAGATGAAAAATACAATAAGCGTGTGATACATTTATTTTGTAATAATAGTTGTCACACCAGCTGAGTCACTGCAATCCAGTCAGTGATGGACACTTTTGACACAGATAACTTTGCATCGATACCTAGACTTTGCACAAGTTCATAACTCTCATCTGCTTATCCTTAATTTGTGTACCTTATACCACACTTATGTCACTACCTGGCTGGTACTCTGGTTGAATAACTGAGCTACTTTATGACGCATAGACCAATTGATTTTAATGATTTAAACGTTGTACCGCATTATGATGACAACGGGGTGAGAAACGACCTTTGAAATTCAAGTTTCACAAGTATCATTAAACATTTGTTACTGTCAGACCCACATCGCCACCTGGTGGACAGGAATAGTGCTACAGACTGAATTGCCTCTTGATGGTACTGGGAGAGTTACGCTTCATGAATCCTGTAACTGATGAAGCTATCACATTCTGTCAGTCACTGCTTGTATGAAACAATCATACTTTGCTTTCCCCAGAAAAAACAATATTATTGGTTGAAATAAGTAACACCTGACAGCTCCTATTTATGGAATGAGGTAATCTCATCAATAATTTAATGATCTGATCTGCAAAGCTAGGCTGCAGATATAATGATTACCACTACAGGTTCACTTAGGAATCAAGGGAAACAAAGTGTCTGATGTGGATTGTCTCAGCCCCTAATAGATTCCAAAATTTCTGAACCCACTGTATTAAGCCAGAAGGCCTAAATAAACGGTAGAAAAGACATGTAGAGAATGTAAAAGAATTAAATGATAAAACATTTTTCGAAAAGAATTTCTGGAAGTCATTCTTTTTTTTGGGGCCAGCAATAACAAAACCACAGCTGGATTTCCTCAGTGACGACCAGGTGTCGCAGTCACACCAGGTTCAGCGGGTTGGATTGCTTAGAAAGTTTTCGTTTTTTACCGCTGTTTGCGCTTTCAAAAGAGAAAGTGAGAACGCTGTGACGAGGTCAGTATAACAGCTTTAACAGCTACGGCCCTGTAACTGCCAGCCAGAGGACTGTCAGTGATAAACTCAAGGCCCAGGGGCTTTAGCTCTGGTCTCTGCATTAGTCTGATCACGAACAGTCCTGGCAGGGATGTCCTTTTCATTGCAATTACAGGCTGTTGGCTTTACAAGACCCTTCAGAATGCAGACTATCTGAGGAAAATGCTACTTTTGCTATTGTCAAGAGAAGCACAGGAAGGAATGTCAGAGCCAGGAAGAAAAGAGATAAGCAAACCTTATGTGGTTATAGTGAGCTTCCTGACTGGGCACCTTCTGAAGAGCATCGCACACAGAGCTGGGATATCCTGTGAGGTTTAGATATGTCACGCCACACTGGTCATTATGTCTTAAAAATGGATTATTGTGCCACCCATCCTGGAATCTGATCCAATCCTGTGATTGAAGGGAATCTTAGTGAGCTGCTGACTCTCCATCACCTGACCTGCTCCTTCAGCTGTGCTCAATGCTCCACTGTACAGGGCGGTTGTCATTGAACGGGTTGAAAGAGAGAGAGAGAGAGAGAGAGAGAGAGAGAGACAGAGAGAGAGAGAGAGAGAGAGAGAGAGAGAGAGAAGCCAGAGTAAATGAGACAGGGAGTGAGACATAGAATCAAGCTGTTTTTATTCAACTGTAAATTTTTGCAGATGACACGCAGAATAATTTTATGCAGAAGTCTTTGACTTAGCAGCCCTCAGTCCTCGTCTCTTTCTACCTTTATTGGGTTTCTCCTGATGTCTCTCTTCTGTTGGGGACATGATCAAACCACAGGTGAGACAGATAGGTCCCCTGGTTGTCAGCATGTACCTGCCACATGATATAAACCATTTCAACATGGACCTCTATCTATCAGTGTTTTGGTTCTATCCTTATATCTTATGTCTGTGTTTCATTTGCATTTTTTCATCTGCCTCTCATGCTGTTTCCATTAATACTGATGGAGTGTTCTTCATAATGCAGACCAACTTTTTCTTTCGCAATCTGGATGTAAACACATATTTTTGAATAGGGATGGGGGGCAGGTGTTCTGCCTGCAAGATACAATATATTCATATACAGACATTTGTGTGTCAAAACTAGAATGAACTGAATGTTGATACAGAAGAATGAGTGCAGAGGAAAGTGAAAGTGAAGGAAGGACAGGGCCCTGAAGAAAAAAGAGAGAAGGATGAAAAGAAAGTGGACAATTTAAGAGATAAGACAAGAAAGAGAAGGTATACCAAAAGATGAAAAGAGAAAGGGAAGGTGGGAATGCAGAAACAGGAGTAGCTAAGTACGTGTGCTACAGGAGGCCATCAGACATCTGATTAAAACACACAGATTACTGTCCAGATTGGCTGGGAAGGGAGGCGGGGATGGGATGGGTTTGTTCATTAGTCCCCAAGGGTACAAACAAACACACACACACTCGCACACACACACACACACACACACTAGCATGCACACACACGCACACACGCACACACACACGCACATACACACGCACACACACATGCACACGTACACGCAAATGCAGTACTGTTTCTCTGTTTTGCAGATGAGTCCCCCAGGGCACATGCACACATTTTGAACATCCTAAGAGAATGAAAATAAAGTCAATATGCTATATAATCCCTTGACTGGACACTCTACTGCATGAAGGCAAGTTAATCTGTACTTGCATACTGGTATGCTGGTGAATTGCAAATACTGAGACTTTTGGTTTGATGCTAGCCTACGGTAACACACTTTGCACACACGCTCACATACACAAACACACATAAACACACATGCGCACACGCACTCCATACAATAACTATCTACAGTATTTTAATATTAAGAAGTGCAATCAAAACAGAGAGAGCAACTGACGGAAATAAAGAAGATGCAGATGCTTATAGAGTCCTAAACCAGCTGTTCATCTGTTTTTAATCTTGAAGTCAAATTCAAGGCTGAAGTAGAGATTGGGAGAGTGAGAGGTCACTGGAGGGGGGGGGGGGGGGCATTAATACTGCAAATATTCAATGACTGACTGAGTTCTGTCCTTAAGATGCTTGTGCTAATATGTGTGTACAGGAGACAGCAAAAGGGTACATATTGATGTAAAGAAAGCATTTTGATTACATGGGTGCATTGAGTGTGAGAATATGGCTGATGTTCCTCCCACACAAGTACAGTGCTCAGAACAGATTAAGTTTCTCTAGAGGCTGCAGGTTGGGTCATCCTTCTATGACAGTGCTTCTAGAGTGTGGATGTACCCTATAGTCTAGTGAAACCCCCACCAATACGGACTAAGATGAGCAGGCCAATATATATATATATATATATATATATATATATACATATCTATTCTTTTCACTCATAAAAATAAAGAAAAAGCTGTAGTATTAGCCAGTCAATGTACAGAATCAAACTAATTCAACTTCATCTGAAACGCAAAAACAATATTGTGAATCGGGGTTTTATTGTCCTTAAGCGTTAGCTGGCCATAGTCCTATCATGTTTTATGCCTCATGCCCACTGAAGCTGACGTAAATAGCCTGACACAAACAGGACAGGCAAATCAGGTAGGACAGGCGAGTCATGCAGTGACACCAGCCCCCATTTCAGTTTGCACCAACATGTCTCTCAATGTGCTACTCTTTATCCCTGTCTGCAAATGTTCAGTTATGTTTCCATCCAAATGATCCTGCTCACTGGCAGCAGAGGGAGCATTCACTTCAACCAACCTGCTCCACAGACTTAAGCGCTGAACCCTGCTAACTGTTGGGTAATTCTTCTTTTTATTTTTTTAAACTTGCAACCCAAGGGTTTTTGTCTCTTCATTTTCAGTCTGAGTGTAGTATTGGCCTTAGAACCTGTCCTCTGGTAGCAAAGGTTACCCCACTCCTTCCCATAATATATGGCAATTGGTAGCTTTCAACTTATTACCGTTCATGATTGGTTGACAGTGACACTGAGATAAAACACTCCTGGCAGTACTGCAGAGAACAGCACAGCTAATTTTGCTATTCTGTTTGCTAGGGGCATGACACTTAATTCTGAGGTGGCATCATCGCAGCTTGCCACCCTGTGCGTTGGCACACTGTTGCTCAATGTGTGGGCGGGCCCGACCGCTGATCAGATGCTAAAGTTCCTAAAACAAACAACACCCCTTCCGTAAGCAAGCAGTTTACCAGTTTCTGTCTCCGAAAGGCATGTGTAGCTATTAGGCAACACAGGGCATTGTATGGGGCCCTGCTGGCTGGGGGGCCATCCTGCTGGCTAAAGGTGATGTTCTGCGCTGTTCCCCCAGCTAACACTAACAGCACCGTAGACAAAGAGCAAGAGATATCATCAAGGCTTACTACAGGCCCACATAATTTTAACAGCTAATGGTTCCAGACACATACATAAGTTTCCTTTCAACTTTGGAGGAGACTCTGCAGGACCACCGGGTCTCTAGTTGAGGGGAACGATAAATTAATTAGAAAATACTGGGGGTGGCATATCTCCCTGTCTCCCCCAAAACATATGAGTATGGTCCAAGAAGGTAAAAAACTTTTTTACTTTCCAAATAAAGCTGGAAGCGATTGTCATTCTGTTGTTCAAATCGATTTTAAGTCTACATCTGTATACTATTAGTACAGGTTTATTCAATTTGAATAACAGCTAATTGTGCATAATGTAAAAGTAGCATTATTATCTTTGTAATCTTTGTACTCAAATTCGAATGGTGTTGTTGTGTGAACATTTGGATAGTGAGTACAAACATATAATTAAAAGCATAGTTTTAACATAGCTCCCCTAAATGAATGCACTCACTCTGTAACTTTTGTCTGACACAGAACTAGCAGCGCACTAAACGGTCCCACTAAACTGAGCAGTGTTTATTTCCACCCCCGGGTAAGAAATGTGTGGTAGCATGAAACCAAACTGTGAAAGCATGGTGAGAATTTTTATAGAGAAATGTCTCAGCTCAGTCTGTGGGAAAGCAGTGGAAACTTTGGATGAATCCTTGTGATGCAATGCGGGTTTTCCCAGCATGCTTCAACAACACTTTCACGACTGTCTTTATTTTAGGTGCAAGGGGAGGGTGGAGGTGTTGGAACTAAACAAATCAGGACAGATATGGTTTTTATGATTTATTTATCTATATATTTGGTTTATTGGAGGTGGGGAGGAGAAGGGGGGGGGGTGTTTGAATTAAATCTAACACAGAGTTTGTTGGTTGCTGGGTAGCTCTGGTTAATGTACAGGTCATCTGTGGATGGGCCCTATCGTCTGGTATGGAGGTGCTGGCTTTGGCCAGCAGTGCCACATAGTAGAGTGTAATTGGGCCCAGAAGGAAGGACCTGACTTTGTCTCAGTGCTTACCAGTGGCCCTGGTATGTCATAAGTTCTCCTCTCGCACACACACACACACACACACACACACACAGTGGCAGTTACAGTTTACAGCTCAAACAAGGGCCAACTGCCAAACTTGATTTATATCTGCCCTGCTGCAACTGTCTGAATTTAAATCTGACACAAGAACAAGCTGAGAAAGAGTGAGAGCGAGAGAGAGTGAATAGTAAGAGGTAGGAAGATCAAGTGATAAAGAGAGAAGTAAAAGGAAATGGATCAGAACAGCAAGCATTCCCAAAACTTCTTAAATTCTTCTTACTTTTGTTCTTAATAAATGAAAAAATAAATAGGGGATTCATGAAACAAGCACAGACCTTTGATTTTGTTCTACCCCTGGTGGATCAGAGGATGAATGGCAATTATTCGTAAATCGAATGTGCATGTCTGTTCATGTTGATTTGCATAAGGAAACACCCTAGCAATCTCATAAAAGGCATGCCGCATTCAGGGTCACGTGCAAAAATCAGCCATTCATTGCTCTCTGCAAACTTATCTGTTTTGTTAACATGAGGTCTGTAAGTACTTAAAATGACTTTGCATGTATAATAATGCGTTCTAACTAGAAACATCTTCTGCATATGCCTTTACATGTGTTTCCAAAAACAAATAGATTTTGCTCTTTAGATCTTGCCAAAGAACAAATTCATATAAGAAAAAAATTATGAATGCTCGAATGTTCATGGAAACGTTCATAAGCACAGCTAATGATTACATTTGATAATACGCATGTTTTGTGAATGAGGCCCAATGAGTTTTTTTTATACAGGTCTATTTATCATTCCTCATCAAAACAACTGTAAATAGTCAAATAAAGAACAGTGTAATTATGTTCTCCCTGCTTTTTGTATGCGTACAGTTGAAGACTTGTGCTAACTAGCAGATATCTACAGACTGACAAAGGCAGCGGTTGAATGGCAAATGGTCTATTCACCAGGGACTTGATCAACGGTTATTAAGTCATGCAAAGTGCAACACTGTAATTCTGTAGATTATTCCTGTCCTGTCATGTTACAATATTTTATTTATGTCCTTCACATCAGTTTTGACCTCATGTGATATTGTTATTTCATTTGACTATCACCACATGTTTTTGGCTGCTCCAGTCAGTTTCTACTGTTTTTAAACAGACTGTCATGGTTTGTTTCGGTACATGGGTTCCATGCTTAACTGTCTTCCCCACACTGTATACTGTGCTGTCTGTATGCATTACTTGTTGAAGTATGTCCACAGATTAACATGAGAAACACAAAGGTCAGGAAAGCATTCTTTGTCACTTATTTTCAGGAGAGTCCTTATGTAAAATTCATACATAAAAGTATATATTTTTACAGGGTACTTAAGAAAATCAAGTTTATTTTTTTAAGAACTTTATGAAGCTAAAATGGCCCTGGAACTATACTTTAAGTATAGGATTTACAAACTACTTCTAAACGTTTTATCCTAAATTGGTAGACTTTAAGTACTTTAAACTGTGACTGTACTTTAAACTTTCACATTACTTTCTTTACTTATAGAAAGTAATGTGAAAGTGAACTTTAACTGCACCTGGGATTCAGTTCAGGAGACATTTACTTAAGACATACTTTTAGAAACGTCTTAATTTTAAGGGAGAAAACACTTTGTGAAAAACAACGGCGGAAAAAAGCGAAAATGAGAAAGTGATGGAGCGGGGTGGAATAGAAACAAACAGAGATACAGATGCTCAAATACACAGTCACACATGCATGCAGGCACGCACACACACATGCACACACACACACTCCTACACAGCACTGTTTTTCTCTGTTGTAGATTTGGTTCCCTCAAGAGCACTGTGTCTATTGGTTTTGCTCTGGTAGTGCTGCAATCATTATTTTGATCTCTATAAATTACTATCAGCTGGTAGATCAATGCAAAGAGGTCAAGCAATATAATTTACAGATTTCTTTAAACAAAAATGAGCAAAAGCTATGGAACTGCAGTTTGTGTTCACAGTTTTGAGGCTACTGACTTCATAACTACAGCAGGTATGACCATACAGCAAGGTGAGGTAGCGGCTCAGATATGGATATGGCTACTACTTTGCCTGGAGCCATAATGCCCTATGAGATCACAACCCTCACATTTTGCAGTTGTAATTTCTTATTAACATGGATTTGGGTGCCTCCATGTTCCCCTCACACTGTAAACCTGGATTTTAGTGAAATAATTGCTGGCCATTACATATTTGTTTATTTTTGAAAGGAAATCGTTCCCATTACTAAATCAAATTAAGTTGTCTGCAATATTCAGGTGCAATATTCAGGGTAATAATTATGTTAGGATTACTCAATATAATTAGTTTCTGCAGGGCTAGAAACCTACATTTCAAAATTGTGCCTAACAACAGTGGGTACTAGCTTTCCTGCTAGTTCCCGCTACCTTAACAGACACACTGGGAAACTTCGCTGAATAAGTTATCGAACATTAGACTCATGTGACCCGTGAAAGAGAAAACTTTGGAAGAAGTCACTGTTAGGAATCTCACTTACACTGTTAAAAATTTTACTTTTAACAACAATATTACTGTGTGATGAACAGTACTTTGCTGTTGGTGCTATGGTACAGTACCCTAACTTTAGGGTACTGTAAATTCATTTTTAGTACAGTGGTTTGTACAACTGCCTCTCCCCCTGGACACCCAAGTTTGAGCCAGATCCTTGCTGTTACATTGGTGTAAGAAGCGGAGATGTGGCCTCGATGGACAAACTAGTGCCCCATAGGTGTGGCTACCTCTGAGTGTTACGTGAGCATGTGAGTTGTCAAATGAATTACATTTGCTGGCGAATTGTTGTCAGCAAGTTGCTATAATTTTAACAATGTGGAAAAAAGAAATTGTTTGCATGAACTAAAGATTCGGTCTAGTGTTTATTAATGTTTAGTGTATTGAACTTAAAATGTCTACTCTAGTCAATTTAGACTGTATGTACATGCTACTTACCCAGTTACATTTCGCCATATGTAAAAACTTAAATGGTTTTAGGCAAATAATTTCCATGTAATTTTCTAGTAAAGTCAACTAATAACAATGCAAGTTTCCCTCTGCTGGACTGGGCAATAGGCTGATTTGTCATGCTGCATTGAGAGAAAGAAAAGGAGACTACAAGACACATGCTGGTTTGAGAACCACTACTGTACAGTGGCGTAGCGTCACTAGGGTTGGTGACACCCGGTGCGGTCGAACGGTGGTGTCACCAAATGTTGTCGACAAGGGGGGGGGGGGGGCGGGGGTAATGCTATTGGAAGTTGGTGACGGGGTAGGGCCGGAGTAATTGCGTGTTATGCTTTCAAACGACAAAGAGCTCATCGCCACACAAAACACTGCACAAAAAATGTATTGCCACTCATTTCGGTGTCACCATCCTCTGATGGTGTCACTCGGTGCGGTCCGCACCCCCCGCACCCCCCTAGTGACGCCTCTGCTACTATAGCATATTAGTGCTGATACACTGAAAAACATACAGGCTGATGGAGGTACGTGAACCCATAGCCGTAACAAATTATTCTGAAACATTACAGAAAATGAGCCAGTGTTGTGACTGTGTTGTTAAACCATGAGATAATGTTTTGCTTTCTGTGCTATTGACCTGGACGGCATTGACAACAAAGTAAGCAAGCTGGAGCATTTATCCATATGCAGCCTGTCTGCCCTAGTAAGTAAGTAACCTTTAGTCCTTATCCCTATTAAAACAACAGCAGTGCTTCAGATCTGTTGAGTTCCAGCTACATATATGGAAGGTGCCAATCCTCAAATTATCTGAGAGAAACACCTATGTATTTGCTGATATCCACCAAGCCATCTTCCTCAGAAGGTGATAACCATCTGAGAAACACAATCCAGGCCAAGAAACATCACTTAAGTTATTGTAGAATGCCCAACCCTGTTCTTGGAGATCAACCATCCTACAAGTTTTCATTCCAACCCTAGCAAAGAACACCTCATTCAACAGCTAGATCTCATTGAGCAGCTAATTAGTAGAATCAGGTGTGCCAACGCAGGGTTGAAATGTAAGCTACAGGATGGTAGATCTCTAGGAACAGAGTTGGTCAGCTCTGATTTAGTGCTTTTCCCAAGTAACCTAATAGTGAACAGCTACAAAAAATGCACTGTGGTTAGACCAATCCCAACTTGCTGCTGGCCCTTGCTGTGCTTGGTAAGTGCAGTCTTCCTGCATGCAACTATACGTGTTGATTCCCTGAAAGAGCCCCTAAGCCCCAAACACCAACCCCCAACACAAGTCATCAGCTTCTGCAATATCAGTGGGCCTTTGAGAGTTAATCAGGACACAGACATGCTCGGTTGGTACCAGTTGTTGTTGTAGAGACTGGCTGAATAGCACTGAAACATCAACAAACAATCTTTCAAAGATAATTACCTAATGCAAGCAATAACATGCAATGTATGAAACACAAGGACAGGGATTTTCCCAGACTGTGAACACACACAGGTTCTAAGGTACTGGCAGTAAACATTTTATACTTCTTAAACAAATCTAGGAGTACTTTTCTTACTGTATGTAAATCATATTGACAGCATAATTGTAAATGTCTTAATGTGAAAAGGGTAGACCAAAAAACATACATTATATGTAGTTAAATTAGGTGCTTATAATGCATTGACAAGGAGAGCAATGCTTTTAAACAACCACAGAAAATGTGTGGAGAATGGTAAGAGCTGGGCACAGTACATAATTACCTGAATCTCCTCAGTAAATAGGCAGCTGTAAACAGTCATTTTATATTGCTTACAGTACATGTCACATATATACTGTTAGGAAAGGCCTATAGAATTATTAACAGTGAATTTAGATTAAAAATGGAAATTTGATCACCAACTCTGGGAGCCAAGTATAACATGGCCACCAACATTAATATATTACATATTAATATTGGGTAAAATATAAAAAATGTCAATGCCAATATATGTATGGTGAAATCTACCTTGGCGGCCACCTTTGTATGGTGGTCACCTGTTCATGATGGCCAATTTTTGGTACTCCCTTTGGCACTCCTGTTGCTCTCCCACAGGAGTTTTATTTATGAGTATGATGGCCGCTTGATAAGGCTGTGCTGACTTTTTTCAATGAATTGTGTTGCGTTATCCTTATCGACTTATGTTCAGGGTCTTTTGTGCTTTTCTTTTTTTTACTTGTAAAAATTTAACTGATAATCAGCAAGAGAATTGCTGGTTTACTTCAATAAATCTTCATCTTTTTGCATTCTTTGAGTAACCCTCCCACCGACATTGGGCCACCAGAATTACTACCTGTCTCCCCTCCACACCGTTGATTGTGGATCATGTTCATGAAAGTCTATAGTTTCAGTTTTTAAATGGCAGCACGTAAGCCAGTTGTGCTGATACTCAACAAAAAAGCAAAAGTGATTATAAAGTTTACTGTATGTAGGCCAGACCTGGGTCAAATATGTATTTGTTTTGGGTTCAGATACTTTTTTATGCTTTACTAATCTTGCCTGATGTATTAGAACCAATTAAATACTCTAAAAAAGTGCAAACCCCACCTTCTGGTCATATTGGCATGCTTAATTACATCAGGCAAGATCAATAGACCACAGAAAAGTATTTGAATCCAAAACAAATACATATTTTACCCAGGTCTGATGTATGCAAATTGTCTACACAGGTATATGTTTCCATATCATGCCTGATCCTGCATTTCAAAATCAACTTATGGTTCCACAGCTGTGTTATTTTACCTTTCTGGCAGGAGAAAATGAAATCAGTGAAGGTATTTACATTCTTAAAGACACATCTGAACTCCCTTTTTTAATCTGTGCTAAAAGCAAGCAGGACCTGATAGATGCAATGTTGGGTGTTGGTGAATATGGTGGGCAGTTCTCAACAGCCAACATAGGTCCATTAATGGCATAATACATTTCTCAAACAATTTCTCATCAGAAATTTCCTTGTCAATGTTTTGGCTTTTGGGGACACAGCTCCTAACCAACAGCAGGATTAAATTAATCACATGTAAACCACCAGCACTAGTGCACACACAGAAAAATGTTCAGTGTTAAATCAATTCTTACAGAGTACATATGGCCCTGCACTGGTCACTAGTGGACACATATGTACTCTTTTAGAGTTGAATTAACACTGGACATTTTACAGTTCATTTGGATATCCACGAACATATAATAAGCATCATAATGTTTGGGACAAATACATTTTTGTTTCTTGATTTGGCTCTGTACTTACAATTTTAGATTTGTAATCAAACAGTTCATGTGTGTTTAAAATGCATATTTGCAGCTTTTATTAAAGAGCATTGTCAGACCCCTAATTCACCGTTTGGCCTATGCTGGGTCTAAGGAAAGGGCTAGGTTAGAGCAGCCTAGAGATATGACAGAGAGAGCAGGAACTGGGGGGGAGAGAGTTTTATGTAAGTGTGCATGGGTATGGGAGTATATGTGTAAATGTGTGTGTCAACAAGGGTGGCCTAGGAAACATCACACTGGCATACCTCATACTTTTAAGATTCCATGCCTTAAAATTGGTTAATACACATACAGGCACCATTTTGGAAATTGTGGATCAGACCATGCCAGAATAAGAGAAGAGCAAGCCAGTGTCACTGCTGGCTTTGAAACTTGGTTTAATTATTACCTGATCTAGGTTGTCCACGTAGTAGCTCACAAACATTTCAATAATAACCAAAGCTGTCACTCCCAAAAACATATCAAAATCTCTATAATTTCCCCATAACATTAAAAGACATGTTGTATTGTAGATTGACCTGTGTCGTGGAAATTACACTAAACTATATTCCTTAATAAAAGATTTCCACAAGGCAAATTGCGATGATTTTTTGAGATCTCAAGGGAAGAAAGGCAGCTGCTCTCAGATACGACATTATGTACAAAATCATCAATTTTATACATTTCAAGCCAATGCATAGTTATATAAAACAGGTTCTCATTGATTAATTTTTCCGGATACAGATATAAATTTAGACAATTCCGGTTATTGTAGGTTATTGTTCTACATGCCTAAATCTCACAAAAAGAAAAGCTTTGATGGGTAACAGCCTTCAGGTCTGGCATTAAAGATGACTAGACCTTGAACTCTTACAATATATTTTCAGATTTGGCAAAAAACAACAATTTCCAGTTATCTCCTCAGAAAAAGGAGTAAACCTTAGCATTGATTAATGTTTATAAAAAGACCAACACAAATATAAATTTTGTCTCACACCTGAACCAATAGTAATATAAAAAACTGAAGAAATAAGTACTCCTAGTCATCCTCCCCTGGTCATTAATTAAGTATGCATGGGCCAGGAGAAGCGGGGCTGTCCGTTTTAATTTTGAGTTTGAAATTGGCATGAGTTCTGGAATTCTACATTTCATCCCTGGCTTTTTGGAATATCTTGCTGTCTGTCAGTATTTTGACTTTGGTCTTGGCGCATTCAGAGAGAGAAGATGTGATTTGTTATCATCCTTCATGAATTTATTTTATGACTGTAACTTGTTCATACGGTAGAACCCTCATCTTTAGATTAGACACTGAATACTGGTTGGAACTTCTAAATTTTAATCCGTTGCGCATTTGGATAAATGTTGATCCAAAAGGTTACTCTGCCCATTTAATTTATAATTTATATTTTTCATAATAATTAAGAAATGAAATCAAATTTTTTTTACATGTTGGATAAATGACGAGTTTTAAATGTTGATGCACTTGTGTTTGGTATTCAGGTTGCCAAACATTTAACATGGGTGTTATCTGTAAAAAAAAAAAAATTAAAAAAAAAACAGCTGGATTCATAAATTAAACATATTTTACTTAATCCTCACTTCCCTGAAAGTTTTTTTTTTTTTTACATTTTAGTTTTTCTCATGTAGAAATTACAGTACATTTTATACATAGTCCCCCCATTTCAGGTAAGCATAATGTTTGGTACAAATAGCTTCACAGGTGTTAGTTAAGTTAGTTAGTTAGGTGTGTTCAATTGCTTCCTCAGTGTAGGTATAAGAGTTTTCAGAATCTAGTTTCGATCCTAGGCCTTGATGATAGCCTTTGGAGTGTGTAATTATTGATCTAATTTATAAAAATACCATTAAATGAAAGCCAAGAATGTGCACTTGTGAATTGCATGATTACAAATCTAAAATTGTGGAGCACAGAGCCAAAAAAAAAGTATCTTTCCCAAACATTATAGAGGGCACTATATTGTGCCTTGTCTCTATCCCCAGTTCTTTGCTTGATTTTTGTTATACCTTCTATTCACATACATGTAGTTTTTTGTATTCAAGTGTATCAATTGCTTGCACCTCACTGGATTCCAAGGGCTCTCTTTCCCAGAGGGAGTTTGGCATGCGGCGACACTGGCGAGCCGTCGCAGAAAAGTGCCATTTATGTTTTGGATTTTGATGAGCCTGAGAGCTCTTCTGGGCTCTATTTTCCGGCAGGTTCACGGCATGTGGTGAGCTCTCACACTGGCGAAGCGGTGTTTCTGTCATGTTTGGTCATTTGGGGACTCGTTGTGTGCCGAAGTGGTAGGAGAGGTGCAGTTAGGGGTGTGTCAGCGAAGATCAAGCAGCGCTCTGCGATTTTGGTCTCAATTTGGTCTGCGATTCGTGCCAGCAACTTGCTAATTTCGGGATATTCCCAAGCAATGCATGCAAGATCATAACCTATTCAAAAGCCAGTCAATCGTTTTTGTGTGGATCATACGCTGTCCAATTTGACTATAATTCCCCCAAGCAGGAAAAATCCATACTTTGCATTTGTTGTTCATTGATTTTTTCTTTTTATAATGCTAATTCCTGTATTCATTTCTGTTTCGCATTGTTTATAACTGTTCTTATACTGCACTGTGGTCCTGGAGTACTGTATTCCATTCTTTTATTTATACCCATCTGCAATGAGAAAAATGACGATAAAAGCAACTTGAACTTGAACAATCTTTTCATTTTAATTACGTAACTGTAGTTAAAATAATAGCTACAAGCAAGCTACATGCATTAACTGCATTAGGTATCTCTCTATATCATTTGGTAGCCAAAAAATAAAATGGAGTAGGCCTATCCCAGAAAGATGGTAACTCCACTACACCTCAGGAGAGCTGTTTGGAAATATCACTGGCCCTATGACATCAAAAACAAAGTAATGACCATAAGGATTGATGCCTGTAATGTATGCAGGCTGTAACTAATCTTCAAAAGATTAGTTGCAGCCTGCAAAATCACTTTTTTCGCTGTGATCAAGCTATTGACCGTTTTTTGAAGTGGTTGATAGCTTGACCATGATCTTTTAAGTCCAAAGGTGATCGGTCAGTTCAGTTTAATTATGCCATGGCACACATCCTCTTTTTTCCCAGACATTTTATCTTTTTAAGACCAAAAATATCCATTCAGGCGAGATTTCTAAATTCCTAAGTTGCTCCATTAGGTTTGCTTGTTCCATAGGCCGCATATAAACAAACAGCCTAGTTTTATTTTCATAACATCCTGCCCGCCCCTTTCCTCTTTTTTGAAATCCAATATATGTGGCCACCCTACTCTACACCTCTTGCACAAGAACTATCGCACACTTCTATCGAGAGAAATGTCTGATGAGTATATATATATCCTCATCTTCCATTACAGCGGTAGACCACAGAAATTGGCAGTATGCCAAGATCCAAAGCGCATGGGCCTTGAAGGAAATGAAGAAAGGTCATTTGATTGGCTATGATTGAATCCAGCTGCAACACACCCAGTGATAATATGTTCGGCCTAACTCAGCACATTTTCAACCTGTGCCATGCTCTTTGCCAGTGTGCCCACGCACTGCGCCATTGACTGCACCCATGCGCTGTGCGACATTGATTCAAAATAGAGCCCTAAGTCAATTTTTTGAAAAATCCCTTTATATGATAGGCCTACTATTCTATACAACACGGTGCTTCCTTGTGCATATTCATGAAGTAGATATGACATTTGTTCTAGGAGTTACATTACTGGATTGAATAACTCAATGAATCTGTTCATGCTGACACTTTTTTACTCTCAAGCTAGCTCTCAAGATCACCGTTTCGCTGAATGACGGCATTCTGCTTTAATATGAATGTAAATATTACATCCAGTCATTAGCAGCTTTGCTCACTCACTAGCCACAGCTGATAGTTTTCATTCACTCCTCCTTGCATGTATTCACTGCTTTCAATATTGTTTGCATTTGTCTATAAACAGTTTGTCTAAATCAGCCTGAATGTCATCCAGTTCCATCTCATGAGTAATTGCGAATATAGTGAACAGCAGATACATATGCAAATGATGACATCACTCATATATGTAAAGTATACAACATCACAATGTAAACTAGCAACTTCTAGTGACATCTGAAATCTGGAGCTCAACAGCTGTTTTCTCTGAGAAGAGTTGTCAACACTGATTCCTACTCGCATTTAGCAGATGCTCTTTCAGATTAACTTACGAAGTAATTTTATTCTTCAAGTATGCTGAAGTATACCATTTTTTTTTGGTTTTGAGGATGACATTTTGTTACTGTTGACCAGCAGTGCTTGGCTGGCTCTTGGGCTTGCTTGCTATACCAATCTGTTCCCTGAAAGCCTGGTGCAAGCATGCTTCCACCATGTAAGACCTCTAGAACTCTCTAAATGATCAGCACTTTTTTCTGTGATATCTGCCATACAAGAAGATAATACAGAACTTGGACATGTTAGACTATTTCAATTGTGCCGATTCTCAAACCTTGAAGGGTTGAGTAGGTGAAATGGTTCTTAATAAGATAGTAATTACTGTGCTTGGGTCAAGATTTTAATTACTTAGGTGGAAAAGAGATCCACCTGTACTGTGGTCTTCCTGGACTCATGAGAGCCACTCCAGGAATAGGCCCTCGCGATCATGTGCACACTGTCCAGACCGCTCAATTAGACTAACGAAAAGGGAGGAGGATTGGTTTGGGGAGGGAGGACAAAGCAGAAATGCTCCAAGACAATGACATAAACTTTACCATCTGTTTCAACATAGAAGCATTGAAAGAGAAATGTGCACTATAATTATGTCCTGGCAAAATGTATATAGCCACTAAGCAACATTCATTGATATGCTTGATGATGTATTATTTGTTTGATGTCAAAGGTCATCAAGAGGTTAATTACAATTTAGTAAGTGAAGTGGATTATGTTATGTCTGAGTGTGTGGGCCAGCTATTGGCAGACTTTCGGAGCTTTGTGTATTTTCTAAGTAAATAATGTGAGAGAATTGTTGGCAAAAATCCCCAAGGTCATTTTCTCCAGCCCACAGCTTGTGCTGATCTGCGATTAAAAAAATAAACAAAGACGACCAGTAGTATGATGTTATTTTTGCCTTACTGAGTGAATTACAATTTTTCAACACATTGTCACCAGATTGTTTTTGAATTTGCATTTTGGGAATATTCACCTGGATTTACTGGCGTATTGACAAAGAGACATGCAATATAAATCCATCCTGAATTTTTTCTTGCTTCTCATCACTGAAGGTGTAATTCAAATCCTCCCATTTTGTGCAAGTTAGTACAGGAACAGTAATCAGTCCTTTAAGGCTGTGGCGCAATTCGGTCCTTTGAACTAAAAATTGGAAAATGGCTACAATGCACGTAATCACCTGGCTTTGATAGTCAGGAACAGCCTTCCGTTTGAATGTTTCATCAAAACCTCTGTTTTGAGAATCTAGTTTTCCGCTTCACTTTTAATGAATAAAACAATTTTATTAAATACCTGAATATAAAACTCATAAAAGCTCAAGAGTAAGCTATATTTTCCCGGGTGGTTTAACTTGCAAGTCAGATATGTTAGTGTCTGTAAAGCACTTTATACATGATGGCCTTGATTCAATCAACATTTGTTCTTCACTTTGACTTCTTAGTGCATGCAAGTGTAACTATTTTTATTCACACACTCAGTTTGCAGATTTTGTTTTAGTTTAGCTGTTGAATTTGTGTTTGTTGAAGAAAGAAAAAACTTTCTTTTAAGTGTCAGTCAAAATTAAGGACAAATGTTGATTGAATCACAGCCAGTGACTGGAAAGCAGAGCTGGGTTTTTAGTGATTTTAGGCCCAGGACTTTTCTTTTGCAATGTTAAACACAGCAGGGTCTCCGCTGATGCTACTGTCTGCAGGTCTCTCAGGAACTGGACTCTGAGACTGAAAGCTGCTGCATACTTTCTGCGTTCCACGTCCGCGGACTTGTACCGGTAGCGCGGACGCGCACGCGGTTCCATTCATACTACAATTTAGGGTCCGCATTGGTCTGGCGTTCCACACATGCGCACTTCCCGATCTACACTCCATTCCAGTTCCATTACCACAGAGTGAATGCGTAAGTGAATGCGATGATAAGAAAATTTTCGGTTACGCTGACCTATAAAACGCTATTCCAAAAGTAAAATTAGACGTGCTATGCATCGTTAGAAAGCTTATACTCTCACATACTGAATAAATGAATTTTCAATCAAGACAGACTGTACTAAAAAGGGTGACAACACCGTAAACAACAGGTGTGATATTACGCACAGCTATTTTGGAAGGTACCCAGGCATCACAAATGCGCGTGTATTTCACAACCGGATTGTCCAAGATAATATATGCCCACTCAGTCTCAAAAGGGACATCTCTACGCGTAAAACCAATGGGAAGGTTGTATATTTATTCAATATTTAGTCCCAGATATTGACTGTAGAATGACATGGTATCATTTTTTAAAACTTTGTCTCGTTTATTTCGTTATTCAGTGAGCAGCGTTTTCACTGCTGTATTGGCATATCTTAGGGCTATTGACAGGTTTATCTTGTTGCTGTGAAGGAATACGATTTTTGAGTGGTGAAAGAATATTTTTATGAATACCCATATAGACAATATAAATGTGGGTAACGGTGGATCTCCTCGCACTACCTCTCTTCAAAACAAGCATCCATTTTGTTATCTGGAGCATGCGCAGTCGGCGCCCTTGCTATGCGTACAGTCCGCGCGGTCACAAATTTTGGGCTGCGTGCGGACGTCCGCATAGGAGTCCGCGCGGACCCTCGCGGACATGGGCATATGACGACATTTACGTCACGTGGACCAAAGCTGACCCTCGCGGACACACGGACGCGGAAAGTATGAATTAGCCTTGAGAGTAAGAGGAACTTTTGATACGACAACGTTACATGCATATACACTTTGTACAATTACTGTTTTCTTATATTTAAATATGTTCATTAAGTTCCAAGGTAAAGATTCATACTTTTCTAATAAGAATTTCCATTTGATGTAAAGCATTTCATTTATAAACATGAGAGCAGGAGGTCTGACATGGTACATCGGCTCTCTTAAGATCTACTTCTGATTGACAGCACACTGATGCACCACTGATTGGTTTAAAGAAAATGCTGTCATTACTTAAGTAAGCAAGGACAGCCCAGTCCTAAACAGAGCCCACTGTACTCAAGGAACTACATTCCGTATTTCTGGAGATGAGTGAGAGGTATTGAGAGGCTTGAGAGGTGTCCAAAGTGTGAAAAATGGCAGGGATTCCTTACCAAAACTGACTGTCTTGTCACTTCTACGTGTGAGAAGGATGTCCATAAACTACGTACCTATCATACATGCGTCAATATGTACGTCACTTATGCTGAGTTCCAGACAACTCGGAAAGTCGGAATTTCCAACCTCCAACTTGGAAAAGTGCAATGGAATGCCACTTGATGTCAGAATTCTAGGAAACTTTAACTCAGGCTTAAATGTAATAAATGTAACATTTCACTATTTGTACTTTTGGTCAAATTGCAAGTGAATGGCCTGTCCTGGAAATTTCATGGTAGTGTGTAATCATAGACAAGGAATTTAGGTTGTTTGTATTAAAAATGATTCATCTATCTCAAGTAATATTCTCTGAATTGAGCCAAATACGAAAACCGTTAATTATTTACCCACTCTCAGCAATGCCAGAAATGCCGTTCAGTAGGACTTCTCTGAACAGCATGCAAAAATGAACGGCCTGTGATGTCAACAGGGTCGCTATGCGATGACGTCAAAGATGCATATAAAACATAGATCTAAGTGCAGTACACATGAAGGACAACATAGTTTTTTTCTCCAATGTTCCAAACAACAGATCAGATTAAGCATACGGAAGCATTGAACTAACTACATAGTTTTGCTTTTGTAGCAAAAACAGACCGTTTACCCACCTGTCAATCACAAAATATGTCATAAATGCACACTCAAAAGATGTTAAAATCGCTTTTAAAAAGACTTGCGGAATGGCATTGAGTTAAATGCGTCAAAACGTGTGGACCATAGGCATTCCAAATATGTTACTCAAACAAGTAGAGCCTCTAGTACATTTAGTGGTACAGGCTATTTGAAGCTCATTCCCATTCATTGCTGAGGTCAGCTTATTTTTGCAGAGCTGATGACAGAAGTAGGCTACTACGAGTTTACGTCTTACTTCTGCTTTCGTTTCTGGTATTAATCCATAGACATTCATATTTCGGACGTATGATAGGCGACATACTTATTGACGACGTATAGCCTATATCAGATGTTTAAAATTTTAGGCGAATTTCTCATTTACGCTGCCATAATACGGCCGCCAATATGCGTTCCATCCATGCCTTTGCCGCCAATCCCATTCAAATATTTACGTGTACTGAGGGCGACGAGATGGTTGGCTGCGTCTTATCCATAGTCTTATCCTTGGTCAGGGAATCTTAGAACTAGCACATTTCACCCCCCATAGAAATAGGACTTCTAAAATCACCCAATAGCCTTTGTGACACGTTGCTGAGAGACAGAAATGCAACCCTACTCAGTTTTAGCCTAGGCTAGCCTATATGACAACAGAGGAAGAGGCAAGTCATCCACCACATGAATCAGACGCGTAGGAACTGTAAATTGCCAAGACATGCACATGAGTGTTTCCGATAATTTTTCTTGCAAAACAGCTTCAAAGTAAGTGAATTCTTATGAATTCTAATAACTTGTGAAAGGAAAATGAGAGGTAGACTGTTAGACAGTAGCATAGAATTTGTATTGGCAAGGTTTTATGTATAATTTAGGAATAACTGATAAAAATAATGAATTGATTCCATAGTACTTTTTAGTGCTTGCAAATGTAAGTATTCATTTGTCATGCAAGTAAGGCTCAGAATGTAATTTAATAAATTTGAGATCTCAAATCAGCACATAATTTAACTTTCTCGCAAATTAGCATAAAGATAGATAATGTAAATCAGGTTTTTACTTTGAAAGTGTGGATGATATTTACTCAGGTCCACACAAAAAAATGGGGGGGTGGGGGGGGGGGAGATTTCAGGAGCCCTGTCACTGGATATGGCCCAAGAGAAGGCAGTAATATTGGCAAAGCATGGGTGTTTGTGTGTTTTAATTAAACACCCCCTCGCATTACAACTGTTACCCCCATACACGCATACGCACATGTCACATGGTGTTTCTCATTTACACAACTCTGGTTGTTATTCGACAATTTGTTGTAAATGTTTTTCACCATTTCCATATGACTTATCCTTTTAAATGCTATACATTTCAGTGAGATTACCTTGTACAATACTAGCAGAAAGGCTGTTTCAGGAAGATCAGAATACATATATATGCCATGTCACCTGCTTGTCATGTGACAACCTAGCACTGGTCAAGCAGTGCCGTGAACATAACATTAAACTATATAAAATGTTGAGTCAGCAGAAAAATTACAAAAATGAAAGAAACAGGGTCCTTCAAGTGGCTCGGGTCCTTCGAGTTGATGAACACTTTCACCAAAAGTTTAACATACATCCTCAAGAGAAATGTGAACAGGATATTAATCAGCTGCCAAGTCGTTATATATAACATGCATATCTCCATGCCTTCATATGCTGCACATTCTTGCAGGAGTCCTGCACTCCATTTACTTGTCTGTTTAACACTGGCAATGTTTATGTGTCAAACAGGATCAAGGGTCCAACATGTGTTTGCCTTGCTGGATGTTGCGAAATGCAAGATTCTTACATCACTTTCACTAAGAATAATGCCCTGTTTACAATATAGCTCTTTCTTTAAGCTTTTCTCATATGCAATTCCTGTACCTCTGAAGTAGACTAGTCTTCAGGCTTCTGTAGGTAACTCTGTGTTGGTTAATGGCGCCATCAAGTGATCACAATTGGTATCTTCATGGTAATAAATTGAGCATTTTCAGTTGAACTCCACAGTTGAACTATTGGCTGGTCTTGTTTCTTGTTACAGTTCTACAGTGAAACAGTATACCTTTTTTTAGGATGTGATGGACAGTTCATGTATTTATTGAAAGATTACATTGATAATTACATAATATGTCAAGAAATAAATACAAGGTAAAAAGGACTGTGCCCAATTGAAAGATTTGGATGTATTAAGCCTGATATGTCTCTTCTAGGGTGGCACAGTGGTGCAGTGGGTAGCACTGTCGCCTCACAGCAAGAAGTTTGTGGGTTTGAATCTCAGCTTGGGGCATTTCTGTTTGTGTGGTTTCCTCCCACAGTCCAACAACATGCAGGTAGGCTAATTGGAGACTCTAAATTGCCCATAGGTATGAGTGTGTGAGTGATTGGTGACTGAATAGTATGTGTGCCCTGCGATAGATTGGTGCCCTGTCCAGTGTGTATTCCTGCCTCTCACCTTAAACATTTTTGTGAGAGCTAACTGTATTGCTGTTATCTTCATTGAGTGCCATGTTCATGTTGCAATCATGTAGGTGCCATTACCAAGCTGCTTGCCTTGTGACTTACTAGATAAAAAGAAAGGATGGTTAGTTTTGTTTTTTTATTTATAGATATAAACACTTTAAAGTTAAATAAAAACATTGAGGTGAAAATTGAAATGGTGAGTTAACATCTTAAAACCTACCTGCTCAAGATATTTGGGGTAAACAGCCAGTGTACCAGGCTTCCTGCCTGATCAGGGAAGGTTGGTGTAATCATGGTCTGAAAATAGAAAGAGGCAGTACCATTTGCAGAATGGTACAATTCCATGGCCGTGTGATTTATGAAGGGTACTCAAAAGTGGCATGGCAAAAGTAAATTTTGGCAGGTTGACAGCAGCATTGTGGACCAGTAGCAGTGACTTGGTGGCAAAGGCCAGTAGGCCAGCCAGCAAGGCATTGCGGTAGTCCAGACAAGTTATTGCAAGGACTTGTACAAGTGTCTGGGTAGCTGTTTGGGTAAAGAAGGGGTGAACTCTGCCGATGTTGTGAAGGGAGAATCTGTATTACAGGTGGTTGTCAAAATGTCTTCAGAGAAGCTCAGCAGGACATCTAGGGCCATACCAAGATTCTGAACTGAGTGGACAGGAAACTTTGAATAGTCATCAACAGTTATTGAAGATTCAATACACAAGTAACCCTTTGCCAGTAGGCACAGGAGTTCTGTCTTCCCCAGGTTAAGCTTCATGTGGTGGGAGGACAGCCAGGCTGCAGTGTCAGCCAGGCTTGCAGAGATACGTGCCTGAACTCTGGTTGTCCGAGGGAGAAAATGAGTAAAAGAGTTGTGTCATCAATATAGCACTGATATGACATGCCATGAGTAGAGATAACTAGACAAAGTTTTACTGGGTAAATAGAGAAACAAAACCAGTACTATTGTACCCATTGCAATGCTATTAATATAACTGTTTGCTTCAAGTGCATTAGAGACTACGTCAATTAGTTTGACTCTTCAGACTTGAGCAGTTTAGTTGACCGGTTTCATTCTTCATCTTGTTGTGTGCCAACAAACAAAAACTAAATAAAGATGTGTTCTGGGTGGTGAGGAACATACCTTTAAGCACCGGGGTTGATTAGTTAACGCAACCCAGGTGCGTGTGCTTTCTCCACCAGCCATCGCAGCTGAGACCAATCTGCTTCTCCGGCGGAATGCTGCACACATACCCTTGTAGAAATGTAAAAACTTGAGCCTCCTAACCAATGTTGCTTGGTTTTTCCCAAGGTTAACAGGGTTTTTCATTACCTTTGCTATCTGCTTGGGAAAGGGTGAGAGGGGAAAGCTTGCATCTGCGCTCTTCAACATCCTCAGAGAAATTATTATGAAACTGGTTTTCATGAACATGTGGTGAGTATTGCCTTTCACCCTGTCAGCATGTGTAGGCTCTGTCTGCAGCTCCAGTTTTTCAATGTTTAAACTGCCCTTATTTCCAAAGCTTAAAACTCGTTCAAGGTGACTAAAAGGGTTGGATATAATTTGCTTGCGGTGAGGTAGATTACAGTGTTAACATTGTTTATATAAAATATTGTATTATGGTATTAGATGCAAAGGCAAGATGATGAGACTATGGATGCCACACATCAATGGTTACAAACAGTACTAAAATGTATGTGTTGGGTACAATGGGGAGAAATTGTGGGAAAGAGGAACCGGCGACAAGACCATTTTTGGGAAGCGCTCAGAAGAAGCTGGATCTGGATAACATAAACGGAGGAAAGCATGGGAAAGAATCTTTCGGCTGACAGATGCTGAGATTAAACTTTTTGCTGGAGAAGAATAACCAGACATGATTTCCCCGAAGTCATGTGTCAGAGAGCAAGTGGAGAAACCCGTCAGAAGACGGGGTGGAGCTGTCACAAAGTGACAAAGTGATTGTCTGCTTTTAGACGCTACTGGTATTTCCTTCGCATACCGACTGCAAATCCAAGGCACAAAACAGAAGGGCCATCCATCAACGCTAATGTTGTCACCACTATTAACAGGAGCAATGCTAGAATAAAGGAGGGAAGGACACTACCAGCAAGAACATTAAATCCTGAAGGATATTTATTGAATCTTGTAACACATATTCAGTACCTCTTTCTGTGTGGTAGAACATGCTCTATCCCCTACTCCATGGTAATATATAGATCACCACTGTAGCTCCCTTCATCCTTATCCCAGCTTTCTATCTCAGGTACTGCCCAGTGGGCATGAACTCTCTGATGTGTGTGAAGATTGCTGCCATTGGGGACCTTGGTATGTACAGTGGTATGGCAGTTGGGCATGGACATGGTCACTGTCATGGTCGGGCTCCTCGTCCATGGTAGGATCATCTTGCCCTTTGTCTTTTTTTGCTGTCACCAGGAAAAACACTTTCATTTGCTACTCTGGTGTCTTCCAGGCCTGGGCCATTTCTGGCTGCTTTCTGTCTGCCCACAAGCCCATCTTTCGCCCCTCTGCTCCCTTATGTGTCTGTTATTGTTCGCTTTCTTTTCGGCATCTCTGTAATCAGTTGTTTCATCTTTTTTGCTCTGTTTTGCATACAGTTTGCGTACATCCATTTCTTCATGTTGACAAATGGAATGACACATCTCATGACTGCCCCATTTCTGCTATTTTCAAAACACTGTCAGTATACATAAGCTTCAGCTTGTAAACCCTGCTAAGTGTTCACTGTGGCTGTTTATGTACTGTGTTCACTCACAAGGTTCAAAACAAATTTGAAAGGATTTCCCTGGATTTGTTCAGGCAATAAAAATTGGGCAGTTGTTGCGGGTCAATTTGTCAAAAATAGAACAAATAGAATATAAACAGTGTTGATGAGCCCCAGCTGCACTAACTGGCTTCCCCCATTACAGTACATGTAATTATATTGAGCCAAAAATGTTTTTTTAGAAAGTTTTGTTTGTAAAAAAAAATCTTATTTGAACATTCAGCCATGTTCAGTTTTATGAATTTATTTGCACTATGCATCATATATCTTTATCGTTAGACCTTCTACCAAATTCACTTCTGTATGTTGGCAAAGAAGGCTCATTATGAGCGTTCTTTTCCCCAGCTTCTAGTGCTTTTACCTCCACAGCTTCTAGACACAAGTACAATGAAGGATGGGCATGATTTTTTTTTAAAAGTCTTTTTTGATAGAACATGTCTTTAAAGTAGATCAGTGGGTTTGATTGAATCTAGGGGAGTGACACATACCTTATGTTATAAAACCTGTTAATTATGTTATTAAAACTGTTATTATATTATTTGTTATACAGTTAGAGCAATCAGATCAGTTTGTGTGTAGTTTTGGTCAGTGTAGTAGGTGACTCCTTTGGGGCTGCATTTGTGGACTTCCTGTCTTGGGCATGCTGGCCTAGCTTGATGGGAACCTCTCGGCACGATGAATTACAGCCGTCCCCTTTGGTCCACAAATTGTATATATTCAACCCTCTTAAATGCTCACATTCACCCCGGCCTTTTCCGCTCAACCATCACTCCTGCTCCCCCGAGCCCATACGCCTTCAGCCTTTCTACGGGAAAGAACTGGGGTACTACACCCTTCCTGCCCCCAACAACTATGTGAGTGCAAAGGAATATGTAGCCAAATATTCAGGGAAATAAAGGGATTAGGAGGGAGAGTGTGAGAATTTACAAAAGAGAAAAAAGTACAGGGAGTGACGAAATGGGAGATTTGATAGGAAGGTAAAAGGGAAAGCCTGAACTGGAGGCCGTTGGGGAAATGTAGCTTTTGAGGCTTTTGTGTCAGTCTTTCCCACTCAGATCTTAACACTCCCTCACTGTCAAGAGACAGTGAGAGGGTGAGACTGTGCTGACAGGAGAGGGACAGAGATTGTGGCAGTTAAACTGAGGAAGATGAGTGGAAAGAGTGAGCTTGGGATGAAGGGAGTAAAAGAGGTGAGAGCCATCACACTGACAAATACCTCAGGCGTGAGATCCCTTCATGCAACATGCTCTGAGAGAGCTTTGAATATGACAGTAAAATCCAAATATTATGAACTAGGTCCCAATAGAGTTAACAGCAAAGGAAACTAAATAAAATCACACAGACACACACACACACACACACACATAGAGACACACACACGCACACATACAAAAGTGACAAAAGCACATATGGAAAAACACACCATCAACATAATAGTGACATAACCTAAATCTGCAGCAAATTCAATGGAAGTGAAGAGGTGGAGAAGAGGGGCCGAGGGACAGAGGGAAGCAGATGGCTAAAAAGACGTCATCACCCAGGCGTGCCAGGGGCATGGGAGGAAATACAAGCAGAACAGATGTCATTGTGTGGATCTCAAGACACCAGAGAGAAATACAAATTGACTGGATGCCTGCAAGTCCTCTTGTTAAACTGCCTGTCTTCCCTCGAATGATATCTGTGAAATTTTGTTAACCTCATTCACACACACACACACACACACACACAAGTGATATACATAAAGTTGATTTGTTACACTCAACCTATTCCTAACACATTAGTAATACAGAATTTAGTAATACTGTTGAACTAAAAATGAATTGACTATACAAAGCAATGATACGCATTTTTAAAATAAACAGTTTTATTAAAAAAAAGTGAACATAGTCTTATTGTTCACTTACACAAATTATATACTTATTTTTGCATCTGGGAATTTTGATATTTTTTGCTACGCATCAGTGCTCAGATTCTGGTCTGGCTTTCACAGTGTAATGCCTGCTATACTTCCAGGTGAGCGCAGCACACTCTGTAGGTGAGATGAACGTTCTGTGTGGGAGACGTCGGTAGGCCCAGCATGAGCACGCTCATTCGTTCAGATGCAGTACACTGGTCTTGCCTGCTGGGGGCATCCGCCCCAAGTTTTGAACCTTTGAAAAATTCAAACATAGCCATAACTGACACTTCAGTCATTGGGCTGGATTCTGTTAATATACCTTTTATAAACTTATGCAGCACCACACTGGGGTTTTAGTCAGATCTACTGGATCAAGGGATCTGTTTTCATAAATAGTGTTTGTGTACATTTCAATTGCTCAATACTGTGGGCAATGTTTATGCTACTGTGTGTCAGCGCCAAGAAATGTGAGAATGTCTGTTTGGATGTTCTGTTTAAAAGCACTTATCTGCAGCTGTTTTTGCAAAATTCCTCTATGAAACTTTTGGGAATTGGGTAAAGTCATGATTCCAGCATGTAACAATTGTAAATTGTGTGTGATGTCAAAAGACATCCGTGCACCAGCATCGTCAGGCTGCATGTTTACATTGCTAGGATGACAGTCGTTGGTGTTTTTTTGTTTTATTTTTTTTTGGCAGCACTTGACTTGAGTATTGAGTTTTATGTATAACACAATTTATGTTATGGAGTGATTTGTGGGGAGTTGAGGCTACTGCTGCTGATGGCGGTACCATTGGATGTAGTTTTGAAGCCTGATCCTTGACCCATATGTCCTACCGCCGAGTCAGGTGATGCCGTTGTACAACTCTTTGGGACGTGCGATTGGATTTGAAGTGGTTGACCATGGCGTTAATGGTTGTGCTCCATGTTTGAGGGACCATGGTTGTTGCCTTGAGGTCCCCTCTTCAGGGTCTCTTTCAGATGGTCCTTGTACCGCTGCTTTTGACCTCCAGTATTGCTGGTATGGAATCTGCCTTGGGAGATGGCATCCAGCAGAGTTACCATCTTAGCAGGATTGCTTCTACACTGGATGTCTGTGTGGGTTTGAGGATGCCTGTGTGTGATATTTGGTCCTTCCAGATGACCCCTAGGATGCACTAGAGATACTTGATGTTAAATGCTTCCAGTCAAGGTATGTGACATCAGTATAGCAGTAACGTAACATATAGTAGGGTCGATACTCAGACCGCTTGGTGAACTGCTACCTTTGTTGAAACCTTCTCTACCGTAGGAAGGGGAGGGGCTTGGATATTGTCATTGATTAGGCAGTTTGGTGTTAAGATACTTCTGAGGTAGCAGAACCGCTGAACCACCTTTAAGGCGGCGCCATGAATGCTAAAAGCTGGGTGAGTACATGTGGGGGTGGGGGGTGTTCTGAATCTGAACAACGATTTATGTTTCTTATTTGAAGGCTAGTCGCTCTGTAACCTGTAGATACTGGGCACAGTGCATGCTGCATTGCAGGAGGGCTATGAACTAGAAGGGTACGATCATCAGTGTATTGAAGCTTGTGTACATGGGTGATTAACATTTTGGTAAAGGCTTGAAGGCCGCAAATGTCGAGAAGATTGCCATCAAGGCAAAACTGAAGCTGGACCCCATCATTACCGCAGACGTATTTCTGAGCAAGCCGAGTTACTGCTGCCTGGATAGGTTGAAAATGATCAGCACCAGTACACACCACTGGTTCTGTATAAGGAAGGGTGGAGATTTTTGTCCACTGATGGGAACACAAGCCTGCGTGCCATCATATAACTATTTCAGAATGTTCAGGAACTTGGCTGGTACCCCATACTTTGCAAGAATGCTCCAGAGTACCTGGCAGTACTCTGTCAAATGCTTTTGTTGGGTCTATGAAAGCAATTTTTCAGGTCCTAGTTTTATTCTCTAGCATTTTTCTGGGCCTGTCTTGCGACAAAAATCATGTCGCTGATGGTTCAAACTTTTCTGAATTTTGGGAGAATATTTTCTGTAATGTGTCAGGTGGAATGTCATGGCCAGTGTGAATAACAATGATGAATACATCCTTCCAGGTTTCAGGAACAATTTCCTGGGCCCATGTTGCTTTGATGAGTTGGTGTAAGTTCTTTGTTAGAAGGAACCCACCTTTCTTTAGAGCTTAAGCAGGGATTCCATCTGGACCAGCAGTCTTATCATTTTTGAGGCACTGTACAGCTGCAGGGACCTCAGTGAATCCAGGCAGGACATCAAGCTCCTGCACTGGTGGGAGGTTTGGGAATTCACCAATGACAGAGAGATCTGAGGGGTTTTGCTGATTGAGGAGCGTGTTAAAATGTTGGAGGATTTGCTGTTCATCCTTGTACTGTGCCATCTGTGGATCTTACAAGGGTGATGGTGTGTCTTTGCGTCTATTTGGATTGTAAAAGTTGGTTGGGATATGCCCCTACTGTCCATACTTAAATCTGTGCCTATGAAATAAATTACCAATAGCTGTAAGCTGGATCTCATTAGAATATTTTTTTTTCTGTCAGCTTTTTGAATAGAGGCTTTTTTTCTGGCAATACTTCCAAAAAGTCTATTTGGATGGAGGTGGCATCTGATGGTAGATTTAAATACTTCTGTCACTGAGATGAACCCAAGTTTTGTTAATCGCTAACTGTGGCCCTTGAATTTTGCCCCCAAAACCATCTACTCTTATCAGGCAAGAGTGACGTGGGTTTCACTGGCTTTAAACTGTTTATTTATTCATCTCATGGTGAAAAGGATAACAGCAATAAATTAAAAATATCAAAGAAGAGGAAAGGATATCCTAAAATGGACAGAAGTACGCATCCGATTTCATCATTTCTATTTAATGTTCACAATGTTTACTTTCCTAGTTTTCGTTTTCCCTTGATTTGAATTACTCACCCGTCTTCTTTTGTGAGTCACACTCCCCAGTCAAACAACTTCTCTATATAAGGACCTCGATCACGACAGTGTGTTTTAAGAACTACAGATTCAACTTGTCCAGATACAGTGGATTAAATTTAATTATTTAATTACTTATTTATCTATTTATTTATTTATAACTTAGCTAAATTATTTCATGTTCACTCAAGTTTTTTTATTTTTTTTACATTTTGATATTTTCATATTATGTATTTTTGTACTCAATATACCTTAAACCCACGCATGAGGAATTAGTGAAATCATTGGATTTTTATCAAGATTCTTGTATCTTTTTTTACAATTAATAATTAATTAATTCATTCATTCATTTATATATATATATATATATATATTTTTTTTTTTTTTTAATTAGTTTTTACTCCTTCTCTGGCCTTTTTCCAATTCAACTTATTTTCCTGCACATTTCTTGCCTCTCTCCTTTGCTCAATGTCCTCTTACATCTCTTATATCTCTGTTTCTCTCCTCCTCCTGCTCCTCCTTCCCAACTCTGACACATTTTATCTCCCCGACTCCAACCCTCTGCTCTCTTTCAATGATCAAGTCAGAGAGCGGCATCTTTACACAGGTATTTTCTTAATTCATATTAATAGTGTTTAATGTTATGTTCTGCTTTTCAGAAGTACAACCAAAAGTAGCAATATTGTAGCAATAACAGTAGGAGTATGACTTATAGGTTAGTATGTAACATCATTATATATTTTTGTATGTTTTAAGTAATCTTTGCTCTTTTGATTCAGAGAATAAAAGACAAGGTCTGTTCCTGGAGATGGGCACTGATGGCACAGTGAGGGGGACCCCAGAACAAACTGCAAACAGTGAGTCTGTTTTAGTATACACAGACAGACAGATATTTTAAGCAAATCATAGCTGCTGACTAGTCGTGTTATTGCTGATCCGTGTTTCGTTTTCAGACAGTATTGATTAGTCAGGTATGTGGGGGTATGTCAAGGCTCTTATAGGCTATCATAAATCGAAGCTTTCTTCCTTTTTTTATCAAAATTGATAGTTGCTCTGTATTACTTATTCCTCGGGTGTGTTGAGTATTAATCACAATTTTTATGAGATTAACCTCAATAGGTTCTGAGTGATTCTGTGACGCTGTATTCACTGAGTAGTGTATGCATCACTTAAAATCCCCCCTTTCATGGCACTCATGTTACATGTACCCCCATTCCAGCACTTTTTATCATTAGTATTTTTGTCCTAATGTTGTAGCTTGTTCTTCCCCCTAGTTTGACTTGACATGAGTTAGGTCAGAATAATGTTCACTGTGTGAGCTAAACTGTGTTCTTGGCTATAAATAACTGTACAAAATGTGTATTGTACCTCATCAAACCTGTGTTTTGTAGTTGTCCAATGACCATGATATGCACTTTTGTAAGTCGCTTTGGATGAAAGTGTCTGCTAAATAAATGTAATGCAATATATTGTAATACATCCCAGGTGTGCTGGAGCTGAGGTCTGTGCGAGCTGGTGAAACGGTCATTAGGGGAGTATTGTCATCTCTTTACCTGTGTGTGGACAGAACTGGACGTCTGAGGGGAGAGGTGAGACATGAAACCTTTTGTGTTCACATCCCAGTTTTTGTATGTGGTTTTGAACTGGGGCATAATTGTATAATTGCAACAACAGTATACTGCTCTCCTGTGATTTTTTGTTGAAATGGAATGAATATTGACAGGCGTAGTTTACATTTGAAGCAGCACAACACAGTGCTAAAAATCTAATAAACATTGATTTACATCTTGCAATGTGGTTACATCTGTTAGTTTCCTACTGGAAATAGTACCATTAATATGCATGCTGGAAGCCATCATCAGCATAAATCTGAAATAATGTCTTTAATTCATCAGAGATTGTACATGGAGGCAGACTGCACCTTCAACGAGTCGCTGCTGGATGGATACACTCGTTTCTTGTCCAAGCATCATGGATTTCCTGTGTCGCTGGCACCGAAGCTGCTTCGGGATAAACAATTCCCTCCTTTCTCCCAGTTTCAACCTCTGAGAAATCTGCTGTCTTCGGGGAAGGAGAAAGAAGCAAGACAGAACGAAAATGCAAAGCCAGAGCAACAGCATCTGGATATTGACTCTGAGGATCCCTTCGGAATGGGTCTCCAGGTCTCTGTGCGTAGTCCGGGATTCCACAGTATGGAATGAGGCACAGATCCGAGGGTCATTGCATGCCCTTATCTGTTTACCAGAAATGTATTTTCCTGAAAAAGAAAATGTGATGATGTAGCAACCCGTTTGTGCTACTAGCTAAGATTTGTATCGTTAAAGGATATGGTTGTTGAGGTAATTCAGAAACATACTGCGAGTCCAGTGTGTCTTAGTTTATCTTGAATTGTAAATATTGCAGATTTTTGCTCAAGAACCTTCTGCTCTTGCAGTTGTGGGGCTGTGAGTTTGCCAAGCAGAGGACTTTAAGGCGTAATATTCTGTGGTATGTTCTCGGATCTCTTGTTATTTGAGCTGCAGTTATTTTATATCCTAATTTATTATGTTAAATATTTTTATATTTAACATTTATCACTCTTAGCATTGCAGTATTTGTGTTATTGTGTCATGTTTTCATATTACTTATTTAATCTTATTTAAATTAAGAGATTGTGAGCCATATTTGAATGGATGACATTTTAAATAATAATAATAATTTGAGTTATTCTGTTGTTAATTTTTTACTTTTAAGTCTGTCCTTTTTAATTTAATTTACAATAACCATATAATGATATTTTCCAACATTTGATTTTGTTGATTTTGTAGTTAATACATTTTTAACAAATTTTCTTTTCGTGAAGTTATCATAGCCAAATGCAGGTGTTTGTAGCTTGTAGGACAATGATCAAGTATGTTCCCACCAGTGTTAAAAATCAAATCTACGCCCTTTGTGGTAATTTACCTAAGTAATGATGGGTCAAATAAATGAATGAAAATGCACATATATATATGCACAATTTTATCAAATTAATTTTAGCAGTAAAGTTCTTATTCTTATATAAATAAAGTATTATTATTATTATTATTATTATTATTATTATTATTATTATTGTTGTTGTTATTATTATTATTATTATTATTAGTATTATTATTATTGTTATATGAAGGCAATAATTGCCCCATCTTGAGGACTGAAGGCTGAATAGTGTTTTCATGGCTAGCAATGAACATGACCACTTGTAAGTCTATATTACCAAAACAGATTCATTATTTTGTTTGCATTCATATCTACTTGCTTGACTTTGTTCATGCTACACTAGAAAATAACAATATTTCTTCCTTTTTATGAAAGTTGTTTTGGTCATTTTTGTAATGCTAGCAATCTAGTTTTCAAGACCACCGGTTTCAAGTTCAATAACAAGTCAAGCTATTTATATCACATAGCATGAAGCAAAAGATGGTAATCAATAGCTCTATAACAATAAGCCACTAAATCAGGTAAATACATGAGTGACAGAAAAATGTCAGTCTAACTCACCTGGACAACAAACATTTTATCTTATTTCTGAATTGCAAGTCATTAAGATTTGTTTTTTCTTCTAAATCTGTGGTCTGCTATGCTTCCTCATGACTATAGGTATAGAGGCTGCAAGGTTGCTGTACATGTACCTTTCTGGAACAGCATGGGACATGACTAAATAAATTACTAAATAGTGTGTTGCTTGTTTTCCAGTACTTCAGTGATTTTCATGTGTTCCACTTCCTTAACAGTGTTGTATAATGCTTAAGAAACTTCCCATTCAGCCTAGTCGATTCAATCTCAGGTTCAATTTCTAGATAGGACACTGCTCTTGCATCTTGCATCTTGCCTCCATATAGTATATCCAGCTGTATAAATTAATATTCTGTTAAAAGGCAAAAGCTGTGTATGTCGGTCTGGATAAGAGTGTCTGCTAAGTGCCTGGAATGTAATTAATTGCATTTTGAATTTTGACTAATTCCCATATCTGTACAGCCCCATAAAACGTTTGTGCTGTACTTGTGAGAGCGTAGAGCTTCCTTGGGGACAAAAAGTCCTACTGATGATTATGCAGAAACTAGAGATGTTAATATATTATTTGTAACTCTCTAGCAGCTCTTAAGGTTGGTTATTCCCCGAGTATCAAACCATAGAGCTCAGAATGTTATCCACATTACTTGTACTGGAAACCTTGACCATTTTAATTTCACCCTCAAAGGTTTTTCTATCTTTGGGTTCATTCAGTTATTATGTGAAATCCTTAAAGGTATGTAACAGTTCAGGGCACTATTTTCACAGTCAAAACACAATTGTCAAACTCTCATGATAACCCTTGGCCATGACACTTAAGGCAGTTAAACTCAATCAAGGAAATTTTGTGACTAGAGGCTGAAAAAATTATTGGTTTAAGAGGAATATATAAACAAGAGTGGTGGAGGTTTGATTTCACCATGGCCAGTCAGAACTGAAGCTTTCTTTCCCTTTAATGCCACTACATCAAGGCCATATCAACTGACAGTTTTTTTCGTATGTGTTATATCCGGCCAGGAGATACAGTTGCCACATGTGGATTTGCGGCACCTCAAAAAAAGACTTCTCAGGCAAGTGATGTCATCAAGATAGAAGAGGAAGACATGGTCAGTTGTTCAGTTTGTATCTGAAGTATTGACTAATTATCTGTCTATTTTCTTTTTATTTGTAGTATGAAAACCTCTTTATGGATTGTGCAGTTTACCCGTCTCTGATGAGTTGACCAGGCTATTTAAGTGCATATACAGTATTCTTCATTTAAGCTCTATTTCATTGATGCAGTTACGATACTCCTCAGCCAAACCAAACCCATAAGAAACATAGCATAGGAAAGTAGCATACACTATTATGCCTTATGAATAGTCTATCAACTCTGATGCAAAAAGAATTGCAGTGAATCGCTTTCCATGGTAAGAAATATAAATACTACCAGAACTATACAAAGTGTACCTTACAACCAAGGTTTTATCATTTAAAAAAAACTAAAATCATAACTAATGATGAGAACACGAAATGCTCAGGGGATGAAAACGGAAAACAATGTGATCTTTGAACCAGAGAAAAATTAACTAAAGCAAAAAAGGGGGAAATCCGAAACAAACTGATAAGAATATTTTTTTAAAATTAGTAAATATGATTGAGAGCTTACTTTCCACATGTCTAAGGCACTCTTACGTGAAAGAGGATGAAGTGCAAAAAAAAAAAAAAACTTCCAAAAGCATGTTTTACATTAGCATATTGCACATGTTTTCATATGGACGTCCAGGAGTCAACCTGATGAGCAATTCTTAATTTTCTATGTGCTAGACTATTCAATATTACCAATGATGCTGTATAAACAAGCAAAACTATTTCAATTTGCACAGAACACCAAATGAACTGTGAGCCTTTTATAGTGTGATCTGGGTGAACAACAAATACCAGTAGTGCATATTGAGTGTTCTTCAAGCCTTTGGATTAGCTGCATGAATATCAGTCCAAATCCAAATGTGGGCCTGATGCTATATATATAAGCAGGATAGACAGGAAGTACAAATAGGGCTCAGCATAGGGCCCATGTCTACTGTCCTCTGTCATTGCCTAAAGTGAAGCTTTTTGTGTTCTTAGCTTTTTCCACATTTCATTAACGAGTTGTCCTTAAAAAGATATTGAAGTGATAGTTCACTTTCTGTTTTAAAAATATTATGTAAGATTTTGTGGATTGGCCCAGACTATTTATGTGTTTGCAGGTTATCATAAATGTATGTTGATATCTACAATATCCTTTTTTTGCATATTGAAAATATCAGGGCCAATTGAAAACATACACTATAACTAAAATAATATCTGAGCACAGGTCCCCTACAGGAACCTCATTTATATTATTCGGTGCTGAGCACATCATTTGTCATTTGTCATTCCAATTCAAACCCAATCCTAAAATAATCTATCAGTTATTGCCTATGTTTTACAAAAAAGTAAATCCTTCAAGTCAGTATTCAGGTACAGAATATCTATTTATTATATGCAATTGTTACAAGTATATTGCAGTGGGTGTGGTACAACACGCTCTGAATTGGAAAGCATGAGGTTATAAACACTGGATTAGATGGTGCAAAACTGAGTGAGAGAAATATTATACACTGCTGATGTCAACAAAATAATTGATAAAATATAGCTTTATTAAATACATATAAACACAGAATACAATGCAAACACCAATGCAGCATTCTATTGACATTCACCCAATAATGTACATACACTTTGTATATCTTTATTTGACCTGTCCAGTAGTTAATGGGTCACTTCATGTATTATATTACAGAACAGCTTAAAATAGTACACATGTGGTGCAATAAACTATGAGACAGTATTTTATAAAGTTTGTGTGGTACAGCTTACTCTGTGTGGGGATTTGTGCGATTGCAATTAATTCTGAAATTTAGAATTTCAGAGTGTTAGCGTTAGCATTCTGTCTTGTACTAGGTACTGCACCTGCTTTGGTGGGGTCATACACGTAGCTTATCTCGATAAATGCTTCGCCTAGCCACCTAAACAGAACAAAGTCATTAATACAACATTAAGTAATTATACAAATACCACATAACATCAAAACAATTTGTTACAGATTCATAAATTAACACATGATTGCTAAAATGTTAGTAATAAATAAATACTGAGTCAATAAATAAATATATATTTTAATATTCTCCATCCTTCTGACGATTAAGGCCGTACTGACATGTTCTGTATAAGATATATCATGTTAAAGCACTTGACTATTATTTGACATTCTTCGATTGCTGTCAGACACAGAAGTGATTCTGTTTTGCTTGCCTTCACACAGAGCGTGGCTTAATGTGCTGTAGCGGCCAGGTCAGCAGAGCCATTGAAACATTATGTAAACACTTGCTCCGTTAATTTGTCAGTGTAACTGTGCTAGTGCGTCACTGGAAATGTACTGTGCTACCCTGTTTATGAATGTGGTGTTCAGTCAATCAGTGTAAGTGTGTCTACAGTCACTTCCCCTCCCGGTGTCAGAATGCATATACTGTGGCATCCAATCTGTGCATGCACATGTTTAACCTCTCCACATCACACCTGTGTCACCAGGGGCTCCCTGGGGTACAGATTACCCCCTGTCTGTTTCCCATCCTGACCTGCACAAAGCCCCCCCAACAAAGTTCCATTGAGAGGAGGACAGATGCCCTCCAAGGGAAGAAAATCACCCTCCCCTTCTCCCTCCCTCTCCTCATTGCCCTCCTCCACCCACAGCGAGGTCTTGACGTGGGTGTACTCCTGCCTGTCCTCACACTCATTCTCCCTGTGGTAGAAGTAGCTGAAATTGGAGACAATGACAGGCACCGGCAAGGAGATAGTCAGCACTCCAGCAATGGCACACATTGACCCTACCATCTTCCCCCACACCGTCTCTGGGTACATGTCCCCATATCCCACCGTTGTCATGGTGACCACGGCCCACCAGAAGGCCTCTGGGATGCTGGTGAAAGCCGTGTCCTTGTGGTCAGCCTCTGCAAAGTAGATGGCGCTGGAGAAGAGGATGACTCCGATGAAGAGGAAGAAGATGAGCAGGGCAAGCTCGCGCAGGCTGGCTCTCAGGGTCTGGCCCAGGATCTGAAGCCCCTTGGAGTGTCGGGAAAGCTTGAAGATTCGGAAGACTCTTACCAGACGGATGACCCTCACTATGGCCAGCGACATGGCTGGAGTGCTGCCCTTGGACTTGGCCAGCTCCGTTCCAAGTGTGACGAAGTAGGGGAGGATGGCAGTGAAGTCAATGACGTTCATGACATCTTTGAAGAAGTGAATCTTGCTGGGTGAGCAGGAAAAGCGCATCAGCAGCTCAAAGGAGAACCAGCAGATACACATAGTCTCCACCATGAAGAAGGGGTCTTGGAAGGGACTGGAGGCTGGAGGGATGTGCATGGTGAAATTGGGGTTGTTGGGGTGGTGTTGATGCAAGTATTCCTGGAAAAAATGAGAGAAAATTTAAGTAGAAAGAACGAGTTGGGAATATCAAAAGCTAAACTATCCAGGGATGAATCAAGCTTGAGAAATAAATCAAAAAGAGTGAGCATTGTCAGTGTTACCGGTGACAAAGCTTATCCTAAATATATGGTGGAAACATGCATTTTATAATAAAAAAAAATTAAAACATTTTTGAGCTGTAGACACCTGGGCCTGCGTTGCTGACCAATACTCCAGCCTTGGTATAATGTAGACATTTGCCTTTGTATCTCAAAACATAGAAAAGTGCACCTCTATGCATAAACACATTAACATTAAAAATACATTTATTATACTAATGTGTTATGGTGTCTTTTTGGGTATGTGCATGTGTAAAAGACAAAGTCTTTGTGACAAGATCCATCCTAAAAATAATAACAAAAACATTTCAAACACTGGCTGCATAAGTCTTGAAAAAGAGTAAATGCAATTAGAAGTAAATTATAGGATTCCTATTAAAATAAATTGTTACAAAATGGATAACTGCTGCATAGTGCAAACGCTTTTGCTCTTATCTAGAATAGTTTGTCATCTGTGTTGACTATGTATGACTTTACTGGAGCTCTTTCGCTTTCAGTCAAAGAAAATCAGTTTCCAAATGTAAATTAAAACCGCATTAAGTAAAAAGTACATTAAGAAAGCTTTTAAAAAAATCAAGTTGTTATAGATGTCAGGAGGGGCAATCCTACCCAGGCTGTTTGACTATCTGGTTCAAATGGAATTGTGATTCTGGGGTATAATGGGAAACTTCTGACGGTGCAGTGAACTGGCGAAAGTACTAAAGTTCACAGGTTAAACAGAGCCATAACATGTAGATCTCCAGGGAACTTCCACAGCGGGTGAATGGTAAGCATACTGCGCATATTTGTTTGAAACTGAACAGGAGATTAATTATTTTTTTGTCTTTCTCTGTATGTTTGCTTATATTTGTAAAATTGGTGTGAAAGTGCCTTTAGATCCATTATTTCGAAACTGATTATAATACTATGCAAGTTTCAGTTCTTAATGTGGCTATACGTACAATTTTATTTGTGCTTGTCTTTCTGTATCTTTGTTTCTCAGTTTGTCAGCCTTTCTGAACATACCTGTGTAGATGTGTGTCCGTTTATGCTGTCGTTTGTCTAGGTAGCTATAATAAGACTTTTCTTTGTAGATATAAAATATACTTTTCTCTGTATTATCTAAATGGTGAGTCACTTAGTGTTGTAATAAGGGAGCTCAATTTATGTGTTGATGTGTTCTCAGGGTTGTCCTCTCTCTATAAATAGTGGCTGAAATCTCCCAGGAGAAACATGAGAGGGCCCCCCTCCTCTTTCTTTCTCCGTCTCCGTCAGTGCCCATCTATCTCTTGCTCTCAATCTCCCTCACATCCAAGTTCTATCAGACTGCCGGTGGGACAAGGTTACAGCAGGTTCTTGGCAGGGTTTCCCAGGCCAGTGTAAGTACAGTTCTTCACAGTGGTTGGGAAAACTGCAAAAATAAAATATGGTCTCCCCCCTCACATTCCATTTACCCCTCCCTCTCTCCTCTATTTCCCGCTTACCTTTTCTGCTGAACACAACACACTTTACCTCTGTTTTACTGGCTCCCCACCTAATTTTTCCAGGCTTTCCACCACCACCCCTGTCCTTCATTCCTCTCCCGTTCCTTGCACACTCTCCCTCAATCTAAGTGTATCAGATTTAACAGCATGACTAAAATAATCTGGGCATTAACCTCGCGCTGTCCTTGCATCCTTCTCTTCTTACTTGCTGATTTTCCATTTGTTTTTTTTTCTCTGGGTGCAGTTGGAACACAAAATTTGTGATTGTTTTCATTATCGGAAGGTACACTGTGACTTGGTTAAGTAGTTTGACCAGATATCTTTGAACGAGCAAATTCAGATTCTGATAAGACATTCTGTTATAAGGAGGTAATCCTAGAAATTATTGCTGGTTGTTCAAATGTTATTACTGTAATAAAATAATAATCTGCTGTATGCCTATTATATAATATTTGCTATTAGAATTTTAGCTTGCAAATATAAAAATCCTATCAGCTAATTATCAGCTAAAATTGTTGGAAAATGTGTGTAGGTTGGAGTTTCTGTGTAAATTGTATTTGATTCAGTTATTAGTGTGTATTATTACCTCTCTAGAACTCCCCATTCTATAAAATTTACGAGCCAAATTCTCCCCCAGCACTCCAGCCAACATGAGACTGAATTATGAAACCACTGGGGCACCTTCAGGTTTACCTGAGGTAAGACGCTGTATGAGGCGAAGACGCAGTCTGAGGTGAACTTAAACGGCCATATTTCATGAGCACTCCGTTACGCCACATCAATGAATCAATTTAAAATAAACACAACAGTATTTTAATATTTATAAATATTTTACATAGGCATGGGGATACAATACTTATGTATTAAAGCTATATAAACCATACTGGGCATTAAAGCAAAAAATGCTGATATAACCTGCTGATTTTGACCTTATGAACTGTCAATAAGACCCTTTTGTCCATAAATAGGACTCTAAAAAGTCTTTCACCATGAAGACACAAAGTAAAATATCTTCAATATATATTTCTCGTGATGAGTTAAATTTAATTTCTTTCCATCTTCCTCCCTTTCCCCTAATTTAGCCACTTTCAATCGAGAATCTCCCCTCTGTCCTATGACTATATCGCATTCTGTCAGCCAATGCTTCTTTTGCCTCTGTGTCCACCGCCATTACACAATAGAACTGCACTTGTTGCTCAGCTTGCACAAAAAAAGACTGCAGAAAGGCCACTGGCACCCAACTGACCAGAGGTGTAAAAGGGACCCAGGAATTTCCATACTGGTGATACCCTCCCTCCCTGAGTGATGTTCTGGTCAGTTGTGAATCTCCCGGCAGGTCTCCCAGCCACATTCAGCACTGGAACAGTGTGAATTTGGTTCTTGACCATGAGGTGAACCGCTGCCGTATTTAGCAATGGATACATTTATAAAAGGTAATCAATATAATTCAACTAACATACGAACAGATTTCGGTTAATATTTTGATCCATGTATACTATAGTTCTGTATAATTCTGTAATTCCTCGATAGATTTTTACCCATCGTCCTGGCATTTCACATTCATTATTTCCAACTTTTCCCACTTTATTAATCTGTATCTTTGCTTTTGACCATTCACCCTCTCATTCCTCTTTCTCAGCAACCTGATTCTCTTTTCCTTCCCACTCTCTCTGTTGAGACCTTCCCCGACTCTACCGTCCGTTCCTCTCCAGATCTCACCTCTTTGTCATTCCTGAAGTCAGGCAGCGTCTCCAGGCAGAAAATGACGATGGACACCACGATGACCATGACGCTGACAATGGCGATAATTCGGGCGCCAGAGGAAGACTCTGGGTGCTCAAACAGCATCCACAGGCGCCTCTGCAGCTCGTTTTCAGGCAAAGGGCGCACCTCCTCCTTGGGGAACCCTTCGTCGTCCTTGAAGCGCGCCATGATGTCTTCGCCCAGCTCGTAAAACTCCAGCTCGTCCATGAAGACGTCGAGAGGCACGTTCGCGGGCCGGCGCAGGCGCCCGCCCGATTGGTAGAAATAGAGAATGGCGTCGAAGCAGGCGCGGTTCCGGTCCAGGAACAGCTCGTTCCGCAGCGGGTCGAAGTACCGCAGCCGCCGGCGCGGGTCTCCCAGCATGGAATCGGGGAACTGGGCCAGAGTACGGAGCTGCGTCTCGTACCGCATGCCTGACACATTGATGGCCAGTCTCTCGGTCAGCGCCCAGCCGCCTTTCCACAAAGAGCCTGAACGTCGGCTGTCCCTCTTCTGGTCTTTCCTCTCCTTTTCCCCTCCCTCGTTCTCCTTCTCTCCCTTCTCCGCTGTGTTGCATTGCTCTTTCATCTGTTTGACATTGTCACAGGATTCGACTTTCTGGTCCTCCTTGTCAGACATCCCTTCTTCGCTCCCTGCCTTTCCTCCACCCTTGTCTTGACTGTCCATCTTTCCCTCTCTCTATTCTCCTTTTGCTCTCTGTATACTGTATGGTATGTGTAAACAGAAACAACAGGGCTGATGTTTCTGAAAAAGAAAGAGTAAAAGATGAACTAGATTAAGAATACTGTTCATTTTACTTTTAGAATATTGGTTGGGTGTTACTAATGATATAATTACAGATTATTTATTATCACAATAATACAGAACACAAGCATTCTTACTGATTAGTCGAAAATTTCTACTGTAAGATCTGCTGCATATAATATCATACATATGGGGCCATCTTATTCACCATCAAAACATCTCAACTTCGTACATTACATAGCACAGATATAATAATGTAGCTGTGATATCATATTGCATGCAAGACCCAAGAGTATGCAAGGAATTACTACTTGGAAAAGCTAAACCACAATATCGTTCTCTCTAAAAACAACCACTGGTACATATCAGTGGTACCCAAGTGCAATATTATTCACACCATGATCAGCCAATGAGGATCCAGATAAGAAGCTGTATGACCATAAAATGAACTTACTTGGACTATTTGGAAATTAAAAATAACCCAAAAAGTCCTAATGCTTAATTAACAATTGTAAGCACAGCTAAGCGATCATGTTATTAGTGTAGTTAGTGAAACACACAGAATCACTCACTCACTGAGGCAGTTGCTGTGGATAGGCTAATCAGTACACCCAGAGTCACACTGTTTGTCTTTCATGTCTCCTCATGCTGTCTCTCTCTCCCTCCCTCTTGCTGTGTCCATGTCTGTTTGTCCCTCTAAGGGTTTTCGTCTTTCTGTCATACCTCTTCCATTTCCACCTGCTCGCGTGTTATGTCTCACAGTCTACACAACTCACTTTGGACAGTTGCAGAGACTTCTTTGCCTTGGAGAAGTGAACTACCCCCTCTCCTGACCAGTTAGCGACTTACGGCTGTCTGTAGGTCAATGACTTCGATGTCTCCCCTTCCTCCCTCACACCGTCTTGAAATTTTAGGGAATGCTGTCGTGTCGAAATTCAATCCGCCGCCCTGCTTTTACACCCCCGCCCACCAGTTCAGAACAACCTTCAACTCCCTTCTCAAATGTCACCCCTCTGCCCCTCACATGTACACTGCTTACACACCCTCGCCCCCCACTACTCCCAGTCTAGACAGACGTGCACACGGACGAGCAGGTAGACAGATATTTACAAATTAACAAGCGCTACTGTCAGACGGGGAATTGTCCCTGGACAGATGGCTGTATCAATTCCTCCTTCTCCACGGAAACAGTAAGTGCTGCAATCACATAATAAAAAATGCTGCGCCCCTTCTTATTTTTATTATCTTATTGCATTGAATTAGCAGGCCCTGTCAAACCAGAGCCCTCCAACCCCATAAAATGCAAAGACGTACAAAGAAAGTGGAAATTGGTTCAGGCTGATACATGCAGGAAAGTAAAGTAAAAATGCAACAAAAAAAAAAGCATAATACCCATTCTTATTGACAGTCACTTTCACACAAGCCTCTGCTCTTACTGTCACCAGCCATTTCCATGCACATTTAACTAGACAGGCAGGCATGCCTTCAGCTAACCTAAACTTGTGAAGTCCAGGAAGTAAGCTTGCACTGCATATGCTGAGGGCAAAACAGTGGAGCTCCCATTAAAATGAATGGGAAATATCAGACTTTCTAGGCAAAATAAAACTTCCCCAATGGTATTCTGAAACTCGATTAATGATTGTTACATTTCATATAAAAAGCCGATTAAAAAAATATATAATATATAATAATATGTCATGAAATATTGAATAACATTTTACCAAGACTTCTGGGCCAAATCAACCATTGTTTCACAAAGTACTACAAATAATGAAATTTATGATCACAAAAAATTGGCCAATGATTTGATAATAAAATCAACTTGGTTTTCTACATTGAATTCAAAGGGCAGCAAGCTCTCTAACCCTCAACATGTGCTGCAGAGCCTGTTTCCGTTACTTTCTAGGCTTCACCGCCTGGCCACTCCTACTCTCCCCAGTTGTTATGTACCCTCTATGTCACCAGCACAAAGATGACAACTACTGGCAAAAGACAAGACTTACATTTAAACACTGACATCTATAGGCCAGTCAGGGAACAATTGGGATCATAACAGTTTAAAAAACCTAAATGGTGAAATAGCCAGAAGGAACAAGTAATTCAACTTCAGTGGGATCCATATAGTGTCTTGTCTTGAATGGTCTGATCTAGTCAGTTCCAAATTTCATAACACCGTAAATCATCATTATGAGAAAGCTGGGATGAAACAACATCTTATAAATTAAAAAATATAATCTATGGTGATTAAGTAGCCATAATGAGGAAGCTGCAGGGGAAATTCTGTCAGAGGTTGACATCTATGTTCTCTCAATAAATTTTCTTTGTTTCTCAATGAAGAAAATGGAGGCTGTCTGAGAAAGTAGGATTAAGTGAAATATGCTTAATTTTCTGAATCCAGCAGTTTTAAGCAGTTACACCCTCGTTTGCCTTCCGGCACTGTGAATACCAGACACAAGTGCAACAATGAAGTACCGAATTCATTGATAGGCACAGCAATATGTTTATCTGTTGGATCAACCTTCATCAAATGTACTACTCAAAACCAAATTAAAATTAAGAAATGTATTAAGTTACAACAAATATTCACATCTGATCTAAAGGCATTGTTCAACTACCTTAAAAAATTAAAAAATAACACAATGTTAAAGACATGGGTGAGTCACAACCACAAAGGAAATGAATGAAAGAAAATACCAAACTACAGCTTGTTTCTTCCAAAAATAGTCCCAGCAAACCAAGATCAGAGTACAAAAACCAAAAGACAGCTGAATATTCCGAAAAGCCAGGGGTCAAAATGTAAAAAAGCCCGGTGAGCTGTAAGACAAAAATGTCTGATCTGGCGTGCACCAAACACCAAACAACACTAGGCCCAGATGCAAAGTTCGGAATCCTCCGAATGGCAACCGCAGATTTGCCACCCCAGAATGGCCACCATGACAGCACCCAGACAGGCTACATTCTCATTGCCTTTATCTTTTTCTTTATCATTTCCATAGCTTAGACTGAATGATGGAACTCAGTAGGAAGGGGTATAAAAGATATTTAGAGCCTGAAGACTACACCACAGTACCACAAATGACTAAATGGCAGTGAGGAAATGCACTAAATGGTGATGATTTCATGACCCAAATGCCAGTATGTTTTTACGTTTCACGTTAAAGAAAAAAATTATCAATTAAGTTAGGCTATGCGTATTCTCCCCATCTCTCAGGATAATAACAGATTGAACTGTAAGGTAAAATTTCAATTTTCCCAAACAACTCTGTTGTTCCTTCACACGTGGACATATTCTTCCATGGCGCGCACACTGGTGGAGTTGTAAAATTACACTGCGGTACATGAGTGGAGCTGAGTGGAGCCATAAAATTCCCCAGGATAGGGAGAGCAGCTGAAAGCTGATGGGACTGTCTTTTTCGACCCATTTATTTGAGGGGAAGCAATCTTCAAATGGCTTATCCTCCTGGAAGAGTTGGAGGAATCAGATGACAGGATATTACCCTCTTGGAGCTGTGGCCATACCAGGTGGAGGGTCAAGAACAACTTCAATTGGGGGCCATAAACTGCTGCTCTCCAACCCATGGACAATGGCCCAGGCTCTCCTAGGTCAGACAAAATTACTACCATGGACTGAAAGAATGCATCATATGTATTTGCATGCGGATAACTAAGGATGATATGATAAATGTGGGGGACTGTGAATAATATCATACATAGACAAGCATACTGAACGGGTATGAGATGGTATATGGGGTATATGATCACAAGTATGTTAAGCATAGCATATTTATACATAGTCATGCCTACATAAGTGTCTGGGTCACAGATGGGTCACCACCATGGACTCCCATAGAGAAGTATTTGGAGAATTGATAGGTAAAATCATAGGATCACGTGCCATCGTACAAAGTATCTTATTACTGTCACTGGATTTTAATACTTCTCCTGTGTCTACAGAGGAGGGGGGAAGTGCAGTTTCTCTCTTCCTGGAGGAGTAGGGGGGGGTTCTTGGTGGGGCAGATGTTACCGGCCTATTCGTGTCCAGACCTTATTTGGGCAAACCATGAGAGCTGTGGCTTTCTCAGGATTGGATTTAAAGGAAGTCCAAAGAAACATTCGAGGAGAATCTTCTTAACAGTTCTCCTGGTACCATAGTCTTTGCTGTACAGAATATTTGGGCATTCATCAATACTCACTTTGTGTTCCTTTTCTTTGTCCTAGTTTGTTAGTTTGTATGTCTTTTCTTTTCATAGCGGTCTTTCGTCTTGCTTTGTAAAATAAAGTGTTCACCTTTTCCATCATTGAAACTGCCTATCCTCGGTTATTGCCAACGGCCATATTGTGTCATAATAAACAGTTTTCTCCTTTTTCTGTGCAGCCAATGCGCGTATACACAATCCCGTATTCACATACATCTTCACTTTACAGGATTTGAAGTTAATGGAGTCAGATAAACAGGTTTTCCTCCCTGCGACTAAATGTAATTCCTTACAGAACAGTGAACATCTTGAAGGAGGAGGGAGTGCACATCATCAACGCAATATCCAAATGGTGAGTGCTCCACAAAATGGAATAGAAACTTCTCAGTGAGATTTTATCTCCTGATTCTATTCTTTCTCCTGTGATCCCCCTCTAGAATAACACTGATGGCATTAATTCATTCATAATTCAACATTTTCAATATTTCAATATTTCCTATTAAGATGATGATAGTGAAGAGCTGGGCAGAGAAGATGAACACAATGGTGGCATGTTGGTGGGTTTGACACACACCTATCTGACTGTTTGACAAATTTACTAAAGATTTTAGATTCCTCATTCATTATGTCATTCATTCATTCATTCATTATGTTGTACACTGCGCTGGGAAAAAAACATATTCACATGGCTGTTGGAAGTGTTTATTGACTAGTAATTATTATTATCGTTATTACAAGCAGTTTTCAGACGATCTTATCCAGAGCAACTTACATAATTTTTATATAGCATTTACATTGCATCCATTTTTATACAGCTGGATATATAGTTATATAGATATATAGGTACTTAACCTTGAGTAAGGTTAAGTACCTTGCTCAAGGGTACAACGGCAGTGACCTTTAAGTTACAAGACCAGCTCCTTACCCATTATACTACTCTGCCACCCTATAAATGAATGTTGCTCTTTAAAATTAATCTTCCTTCGAGCCGGATTTGAACCAACGACCAAAGGATTTCAACAAGGTCTAACTACAGTCTTCCGCTCTACCAACTGAGCTATCGAAGGGTACACAATGGTTTCCTAAGTGCAGGGGGATGAACAGCCAAGAAGCAGGATGGCTAAGGGTCTTTAACTTTCCATGGGGCAGTATAGCGTGTTCTTGAGTGGTATCTTCAATAACGGGAGGTCAGTGCCAATTACACTGTACGCAGTAGGAGTGAAGAGAGATGCTACTATTTGTATTTGTATCTTTATTTGTTCAACCAACAAAATGATTTGTATTTGTATTCGGATAAAAACCTGAAGTGGGCAATGGCGCAAACTGGAAATGTGTGGAGTCCAACATGGAAGCTGTATAAAATTCCAAAGATCCCAAATTTTTATCATTATAATCACTGAAACTGATGTTGGGGCGATGTGAAAGCATTAATGTCATGGTTTTACAATGACATCAATAATGATCCAGTTTAACAACAGGTAATTTGCTTTTTAAAGCAGTATTTAACAAACAATGGCCTACAGTGTATGTGTGTGGCAGGGCTTGGCTTGCAGAAGGAAACTAGGGAAATTAGATGACCATGCCTACTGGGTAAGTAGGTACACACCTGGATTATGCAACGAATCAGTTCCAGATTTAAAAGTGTGCTTCTTTCCACAGTAGGCATCTGAGACCGGGGATCCCCCACAACGGTAAGAGAGAGAGCACATCAAGGCAGAGACGGGCTGAGAAGTGTCAGTTTATGATTTAATTTATTTTTGTATTTTTTGTTTTTGTTTTTTTTTTAATAAAAAAAAAAAATCCAGATCCCATGAGGGTCATGGGCAAAAGTTTTTCCGTTTGTTTATGTGCGTGGTTGAAAACGCTCTCTCTCCCTCTCTTAAAATCAAACCCCGGAGTTATCTGGAATTTCCACATCTCCCTGCATCCAGCTCTTCTGTTCCTACCAGGGTGGCGATGGCGAGTGACAATGTTATATAGCCATAACAGGCTTTTATAACGCTGAAGTAAACAAACAGTCAAATCAAGGTTCAAACATAGGCAAACTGTTTTTATAAATCAAAACATACAAACTACATGAACCCCACCACCACCTCTATTTGAGGGAGACTGAAGTCAATTATAACCTGAAAAAATGCTCATCTTCGTTATGAACTACTGTACGCAATGAACTCCAAAGGGAGGAAAAAAAACCCAGAATATTAGACTAAAATGTTTTGTTGATTTTGTTTGTTAATACTTTTTCTTCCTCTTTGTTGAAGCCCCACTTTACCTGTATGATTTGCACACAAATCTTTTATATTTCATGTAGTTGTCCTATAGATATTCTATTCAGTTTGTTCAAAGTCTCAGTTTCAGTGAAAACCCAAAAATAGGATCTCCATGGAGTTCTGCACCTATCCTTTCTATAACTACAGCATCCACAATTATTCTTCCCCACCCTAAATGCTTCATAAACTTCATCACAATTGCAGTGAATGAATATTGTGTGATTATATGTGTGAAATTAGTTTTGGGAAATTCATATCAATGCACCGGTCATTTACATTCGGAGAGAACACATTATTCGAGTTTCACCGAATATGGTATTTGTATTTGGCACCATCCCTAGACTCTGACGAACTGTAACTTTGCTGGCTAGCTACAGGATTTTGGGGAAGAAAACAATTGACTCATTGTGACAAGGACATTTTTAACGTGGTTTCTAACATTTCTGCCAATTAAAGCAATAAGTAAGGCAGTCAATATTTTTATAGAAGCATTCGGCAACACTTGACTGTACATTACACTAGCTATATACGTTTCTTGTGGAAAAGCTAGCTGGTGTGCAAGGTAGCAAGACTGAAATGCGATGAGAAGTTGTGGTTAGCTAGCTAACTAAATAAATTATGTTTCACAAGCTAGCTATTGAGCTGTCTGACTACCCCAGCCGGCTAACTAGACAGTAGGCCTACTGTTGCTAGCTAACTTTTCCAAGCAATACAAACATTCGGTGGCACTCGACTAACATAAGTAATTATATATAGCTAGCAGGCTAGCCACAACTTCTGACTAATTGAAATCAGCCATTCTGTGTTATGGTAGCCTACTAGTAGTTAGCTACTGTTTAAAATGTATATACAAGTGACTTCCAAAATAGATAGAAATGTGGACAGTATCTCAGTATGTCCATTGTAGTCTAACAGGTGCTTTCTAAAATTGTAAATGTGCCTAAATGACTATGGTTCCTAGCCAGCCAATTCCTAGCTAATGCTACTCTGATGTCAAGCAAAATGCATTGTTGTGAAAAGTGTTTAGAGATGGGAACAGCTAGCTAATATAATTCCCTTGATTTATGCCCTTGCTTTGTCTTGAATGCTTGCATAGTGCATGATAATTTTTTAATCAAATGAAAACATACAATGTGCTTTATATTTTGGCTATGTAAATAAACAATGTGTAGTAATAAAATAAGAGCATGTCACCTAATGCAATGTTTGCTTGTTTTCTTTATTTACAGGAAAAAGAACAATATGGGCAAAGACAATGTTTTCAGTACGATTTGCTGCACTGTAATTTTATGTCCAACTATCCTGAACTCTGGTAGGGCTTACTGACATAATCAAAGTGGAAATTATTCCAGAAGATGTCATTGCCTAGTGCTGATTCTTGTACCCCATAACTTATAAACTGTCAGTTGCAGTTTACATCAGTGGGATTTTTTTATCATGAAATACTGATTGTATTCACTAAAAAAAATGAATATTTGTATCCTTTGAAAAGCAGTGAGTAGTAGCCTACAATTCAAATTCAAGTCCATGACACGACTTTAAGAGCAGCAGTATTCTACAAACTCCTGTAGCTACTGACATGATGGTCGGTCTATCAGCACACTGGCAATTTTTTGTGCTTACTGAGCACACTGAACTAGGTAGCTGATAAATAATAAATAATTGGCTAAAACAAAAAAACAAAAAATGATATAAAATCTGTTGATAAATTTGTCTTATGTATTATTTTATCTTTATGCAATCATCATCTTGACATGTTTGTCATTATCATCACCACTTCACCTTAATCAGCACCATGGTATCATCTGAAAAATGATTTAAGAGCAAATTAAATATAGCTATTCTCATTTTTTATATATGTTGGACTATTTATTTTCCATATGTGATTACTCTAGTCATCATAAGCACCATCATCATGCGAAGACAGAAATACTCCAACTAATAACATTTTTAAAGAAAGTAGGCTATTAGAAGCAATATCAAACTGACAATCTAGTCAAAATAATGTGGTAGAATCAGCATAATAGCAAAGAGATTCGAATACGAATCTCTTTGATAATAGCTTCTTAATTTAATAGCATAATATGCCAGCTTTTTTACTTCTATTTATTTATTTATTTGTCACGATTCATCACCATGAACAGTACGACACAATAAAGTAATGGCAGGTAACTATTATTTGTAATATTAATAGAAATAATGTCAAAATAGCAATATAATCAAAACAATAACGGTGGATTTATGTAATCCTAGTTCAAGGTTTCCTACTCAACGTATTCTGGATACATCGGTTCCGCGCAGGCAACTCTCATTTTCAGCGTCGATCACAGCCTCATACTCGTTCATAAGCAGGTTCGCGCACTGTGACCATGCGGACCAAATTTTGAATTAAATAAATCCTACATCTTCTTCTGTGGGACTTGGTGCCTGGAGAGTAATTACTTATAAATTTTAGTTTGAAAGTACTGCCCAAAAGGATTTAATTTGGTCAGGAGAAATGTATAGTTTTGAATGGACATCAAAGGGGAAATTTGCTTTTTGGCACCTGAAGCTTACGACCTTGAGTAACCACTGGAGTTTTTGAGCCTCACGGAGAATGGCAATCCCTCGTCCCCTGTTTCGATCACAGCCTAAAGCTACGTGGGGGCGGGTACAACAGCCTGGCAGCGCAGCAACTTCAAGCACAAAAAAGAGGATGAAAGCACCTTTGGGATCTCTTTGCTCCGACTTCTACTCCGGCATTTGCTGCTGTGATTATGGCCTTAAGGACGGTGAGTAAACAGTTTGCTCATTTCTAACTCACTTGCTGTGTGTCAGTGTATTTTTATTTTTGCCTGTAGCCTTATTCTTTCTATGGCAATCATTTGTGAAATAACGTACACAATGAGTCAGTTTACTTTCAATGCAGTTTAATTGCCTGGACAACACACTTTGTTAATGCCATTTAATTACTTGGATAGCACACGACTAATTATGGTATCTAATTATTAGTTAGCAAAGCGGGACACATCCATAGCTCAATAAAATAAATAAATAAATAAATAAAAACAGGCTGGTTTCCTGGTCAATGACGAATCACTGATGCTGACCCCTCGAATTAATTAATTAATTAATTAATGGATGAATGCATGAACGGATTAATTAATTAATTAGCGTTCGGACTGTACATACGTCGGATATGCACGATCAAACTTTTACGAAATTCATACTGTACTAATTCAGAATTATGGGATGCCAAACCCGTCACATTGCCAATTAAAGTAGCAATATACATATTTTAAAACATGCTCCATTCCACTATCCTCGTCACTTTGTTTACTAGGAGATCCATCTACAATCATCTTAACTAAGGGCACTTCACCTAGAACACTTTAACTATCGCAAATAAAACTATCCCCATGAGCTGGCAATCAAGACACACCATAAACCTCTCACATTATTATTATTATTATTATTATTATTCATTCATTCATTCATTCATATTACAGTCAGCAACATGTTTAGCTTCAGGCACCTGCATTTTGTTCTGTTTCTGGAAATGTACACATTCAATGCATGCACGGGGCAGGTGCTTGGGGCTACTGACACAGGTAGCGTACCATTACGAACAGTGCAGAAAGTAGGCTAATGCAATGAAAACAAGAGCAAGTAGATAGTCTGTCATATCTGTCATATTCTCATGAAAGATGCTATAAAAAAAAGGAATGGATAGAGGAAGTACTGCTATAATTTTGGTTCCTGTAACATGCAGTTTTAAGAAGGAAACACTGTCTTATTTCAGTATCGTAAAAGTTGTTTTAGCATAGGTCTACTGGATTAATTGTATTGTCTTTTCTTTCACCAGGCACTCCAGCGCCTGGGACAGCTGCCCCACCTCCGTCTGGAATCCCTGAGATTTTCCAGCTCATCTTTCCGGGTAATGACTAAAAGAGAACAAAACGTCTCACCTGGCTTACTTCCTGGTATTCCATATCTTGCGGGCTGGTGTTATTATAAAAATGAATATTTCCCTGTCCACAAAAAACTTCTTACAAAAACGTCCACAATCAGGCCTTATTAATATTTTTATGTGTTTTATAATATATCTGATGTGAAATAATCAAAACATCAGAAAGCGTAAACATACCTATATTATGAGAAAATTTTATTCGGATTCAGAGCTTTTTATCCCACCTCTTTAATACAATTTGCTCAGAAGTCATATTCCTCAATTCACACACACACACACACACACACACCTGCACAGAGACAGCAAGTGAGAGTTTCCTTTAACGCTAGATAGGCCAGAGTGATGCCATCCGGCTTTGGGGACTTTAAAATTAAAATTACTCCAACGTGGTTAATGCTATTTCCTCCTCCTTCCATGACTTTCCTATATGTATATGGTTAAAATAACTGCATTTTTTAAAATGAAAAAGTAAAGAAATACAGGAAGCAAAGTTCTCTGATTAGAAAATACTACAATGAAAATAACAAAGAGTTATGCTAGGGCGTGTCTCAATGCATGCATGACCGAGCATGCCAAGGGCACCCACCCACCCCCACACCAGTTACACACCTGGTATATCCATTACATTACATTACAGGCATTTGGCAGACGCTCTTATCCAGAGCGACGTACAACAAAGTGTATAACCATAACCAGGAACAAGTATGATGAAACCCCTAGAGAGAAGTACCGGTCCAAGTGCAGGGAACAACTTGGACCCTGGTGGTTAAACTGATTAACACTAACAACGAGAACGGCAACAACGCAATCTATGGAAAAAATACAAGTAGTCGTTAAGACAGTATTTGTCGTTATAGTCGTTAAGTCGTTAATATAGTCGTTAAGACAGGATATCCAAGACAGACATGGATATCCACACATCCATCACACCCATTTCTGATTGAGTACGAGTAAACCAAGAGCACAGGGATTTTGTGTCTTCCCATCACTCTAGACTGTCCCAGCTCATGTGCAGGAGCTTGTCTTCACAAAATATAACTTGGGGAAGTTTGAGTAAGAGCATAATAGCTGAAGATATATTCCAGCCAGGGAAGCTTTTCAGCTTTTTACTTTCATTTATCCAAGCTTATGGAAATCAAACATACAGTTAAAGTGTTCATTTGGAGTTCACAGCATACTGTAGTTCATAATAAAGATGAGTAACTATTTTTGAATTATAGAAGTATTTTTTCAGTTTCATAATTTACTTCAGCGTCCCTCAGGTAGGGGTGGTAGTGCGGTTCATGCAGTTTGTACTATGCAGTTCAGAGTAAGGAAGAGTAACTATTTTCTATTGATAAAAACATTTTGCTCAGGTTTGAAACTTGATTTGACTGTTTACCTCAGTATGGTAAATGTCTGGCATGCCTATATAACATATACAGTAGGTCATTGTTTATTAAATACAGCTTTATAATGCAAATTAGGCCTACCTGTTGTTAAACTGGATTATTATTGATGTCATTGTAAACCATGACTTTAATGCGCAAATATCTCAACAATAGCAATACCAGTGATTGTGATGATTAAAATCCGGGTTTTTTTACTTTTTATGCAGTTTCCGGTCGAACACCACATACTTCCGGTTTTACACCACGCCCACTCCTGGGTTTATCTGAATACAAATACAAATCATTTTATTGGTTGAACAAATACAGATACAAATACAAATAGTGGCATCTCCCTCCACCCCTAGTATCTGAATCAGTTTTTCTTGTTTTGCCAAGATGAATGTTTGCCAGTTTGATATACCATCCAGAAGTGAAAAACATTTTTGCTTTTCCACCTTGATACTCTTTTAGAACATTTTCTCTTTCCTTGATTGCTCAGTCTTTGCCACAGATGACACATAGGTGAAGGTGTTTAAGAGAAAAAATGGCCCAGTGAATGACATTTTTCTCATTTTGTTTTTTTTTCCCCTTGACTTCAATAGTTTGATAATCTGCATCCGTATGATTAATTAATTCTTAGACACTGCACATAAAATCTATCAGAAGGAAAAGCATTACCAATTTTTAGCATTAAATCAATCAGATGAGTTCCGGGGTCTTTACTGTAATATTTGGTGTCAGATCATATCTACACATTGAGTAATTCTCATCGTCTCTCTCTCAGGCTTCAGATCTCACCATTGAGCGCAACAAGTCAACTAAACCCAAACCTGATCCTTCTTCCCTGGTGTTTGGCGAACACTTCTCTGACCATATGCTGACCATCTACTGGTCAGAGAGCAAGGGGTGGGATGTGCCCCAGATCAAGCCTTTTGGAAACCTCTCGCTGCACCCTGCCTCCTCTGTACTGCACTATTCCACAGAGGTGAGTCAGTCTTACTCTATGTCACAGGTGGGAGAAATGGTACACAACAAGGCGAACATTCACTGCTTTTGTCTTGGCAGTAGCGGACCTGTACTGTTTATGTAGTGAACTGGAGGGGTATCTATTTCAAATCGCGTAGTGTTGTTGTGGTCATGTATATTTGGTTGGCGCTGCTCTCTGGCAACATGCACCATGATCTATATTTGAGCTGAGCTTATGAGCCACTCTCATATTATATTAGATTACTTTTTGAATAAATTTGCCAAATGAGTACAAATGAGTCGAGAGGAATTTAATTTGTTTAAGCATTGAATTCATAAATGATGCAATTTTACCAGGTATTATAGTAGATGACTTCTTTAATAGATTTACCAAATGAGTCAAGAGGAAGTAAATTTGTTTAAACATTGAATTCATAAATGTTGCAATATCTAGGTTGGTCCTGAGTTTTCCCAGCAGGAAGTTATTCTCACCACTGTTTGAATGCTTTTGTTTGCACTGGGGAGTTTTTTTTACCAGTCTTACTGGATTTTTGAAGGCTCAGGTTCAGTCTTGCCTAATATTTTTTTTCCCTCTGTTTTTGTGACCGTTTCCCTATGAAAAAATGCTATACAAATAGAACTTAATTTATGTAAATTTAATGATTTTGTAATATTAATATTAATAAGCTTGTAATATTAGATTGCTCACCAAGAAGAGCATATTTGCAGTCTAACAAACACTTGTTCTAAGGTGTATGCTTAGTATGTGGCAGTGTAGCATGATGATTAAAGTACTGTGCTTGTGAAGACTGGGTGGTAGGCTTGAATCTCAGGTGGGGCCTTGTCTTTGTACTCTTCAGTGTGGTGCTTAGTCTGACTTTTTCAGTAAAATATGTATGTAAAACATGTAAGCTGTGTAAACTGGTCCAGTTAGAGATGCGCAAAATGCTAAACGTTGCTAATCATAGCATTATATATTGGCACTTTCAATTAGGAACATTACATTACAGGTATTTAGCAGACACTCTTATTCAGAGCGACTTACACAACCTTTACATTGTACCCAATTACACAACTGAATATACTGAAGCAATACAGGTTAAGTACCTTGCTCAAGGGTACAATGATAGTGTCCAAACAGGGAACTGAAACCGCGACCTTTAGGTCACAAGACCATCTCCCTACCCATTACACTACACTGCCGCTGTTGTTATTGTGCATCATCTACAGATATTCAGACCCCCTACCCTACTCCTTTTTTAGTTGTTTGAAGGAATGAAGGCATTCAGAGGCGTGGACAACCACATTCGCCTCTTTAGGCCCACGCTGAACATTCAGAGGATGCTCAGGAGTGCAAAGCGGAGCTGTCTTCCTGTGAGTCCCATTCAAAACTGTGCATCATTGTCAACTACTTTATTGTACTCTATAGTAATTCAGCTAAGTGTGTGGCTGTAGAAGCCAGTCAATAGCAGTGCAACACAGTAGGCCTGCATTACATTGGCATATGTACAGGTGAATTCATTTTGCATCCATAATAGGTTTTCAGTGCTTTCTAGTTTGTTATATCTGAAAATAGTCCTCTCCACTACATAGCCCTTTACTGCATCTACCCTTTACATTGCTCTGCCGTCTTGCCATCGCTGAGAAGGTCCATGTACATCTGGGATCAGTTGTATTTAGCAGAGCTCTCTCTTTGCAGTTGTTTGACCAAGATGAGATGCTGGAGTGCATTAGAAAGCTGGTGGAGGTTGATCAGGAGTGGGTCCCTTACAACACTGATGCCAGTCTGTATATTCGTCCCACATTCATTGGCACCCAGGTCAGAACTCCCAACGCTACAGGACCAATTGTGACTTGGCTTTTTGAAGTGTAATGTATTATATTGCATTATAGTTCTGTATTACTTGCTCTCTGTCTCTCTCAGAGGGGGTGCTAAGTCAAAGACTTCTGCATAAAATTCTTCTGCGTGTCATCTGCAAAATTTTACAGTTGAATAAAAACAGCTTGATTCTGTCTTACTCCCTGTCTCATTTACTCTGGCTTCTCTCTCTCTCTCTCCCTTTCTCTCTCTCAGCCCTCCCTGGGGCTGTCGAAGGCTCGACACGCAATGCTGTTTGTTATCGTTAGCCCTGTGGGGCCATATTTCTCCACGGGTGGCTTCACTCCAGTGTCTCTGCTCGCAGACCCCCGCTTCATCAGGTCCTGGAGGGGTGGAGTAGGAGCATTCAAACTGGGGGGGTGAGTATCAAATGGGATAAATATTTTTACATACTATGTGCTACAATACAACAGCACCAATAATATTATGATTGCGTGTTGCTGTACTACTCCATTTGTATCACCTCATTTGAGTCACCCCAGTTTCTCTATAATCTAGAGAAAGATGTGTTTGAACTAGATATTTTGTTTAAATATAGATTGCCATCTCTCTAAAAAGGTAATGTATTGTGTTGGGCAACCCAACCTGCAGTCCAATAAAATTGTTTAGTAAATATATTCTACTCGACTAAATATTAACAGTTAAAAATAAAATGTTCAATGACGACAGATGTTCATCTGTATATTTAGCTATATTGAAATAGAAGAAAATAAAATACTGATATTCCCTTCTTCACAGCAGTTTTTAAGAATTGCTCCAGTGAGTTTCCACTTTATAGCCACACAAAGGAACATTAATAATTCTACATGTGGCATCTATCAGTGCTGACAGAACAGGTGACCTAATGTTCAGAGCTCAGGAAATACGGATGCCAGAGTCAAGGTCATCACTGTCAGTATGCAGATTGTGTACATTTTATTGTCTCGGTTGGTTTGAGACTCCTGTATGCCTGTATCTCTGTATCAGGAATTACGGTCCTACGATTGCACTGCAGGATGAGGCGAAGAATCAGAACTGCCAGCAGGTGCTGTGGCTATATGGGGATGAGGAGGAGATCACTGAGGCTGGCACCATGAACCTCTTCATGTACTGGATCAACGAAAGAGGCGGTGAGAGTGCCCTCTCTCATTGTTTATCTCGCTCTGTCTCTCTCTCTGGGGCACTGTGGGCATCTATCTCTTTGCTATGTACATTGTGTTGGAATCCTCCTTTCTCTTTTCATTTGATGGCAGTCAATATCTATATAGATGTACAGAGATCAGTTCTTTAGATGTGTGTGAAGCATGAAGCTATCCAACCTCCGAACCAGCTCTACAACAGGGTACATTCTCATTCCCACCAGGAACTGGTATTGTCTCACTTAATACGGGGTGTAATTTGTCAGTAGAATGTTGGTAGCAGGAGAGAATATTTAAAAACGTTGAAATATTTACATTATTTGACAAATCCTATTTATACTGAAGATGTGTTCAGACCAGAATCATAAAGTGCAATATAGATGGAACTTATCATAAAACTGATGGCATAAAAACAAATATAAATGGGATATTTATATGCATCTATGTAGAGAAGGAACTGGTGACCCCTCCTCTCGATGGCATGATCCTCCCAGGAGTCACCAGGCAGTCACTGCTGGATCTGGCCCGAGAATGGGTAAGAGGGTTACAGGAAGTAACATTTACATGGGTTGGGTTGCAGGAAGTAATAGATTCACTTAAAACTAATGTAAGCATGAAAAGAGTTATTATGAATAAGATAAATATAAAGTATGGACCTGATAGAATGAGAGAGTCAAGCAGAAAACCCAGGAGAATGGGAAGAGGCTATAGTCTGAATGGCTAGTCATGGCTCTAATCATAAATCCCTCTGGGGATTTTAAAGTTTATCTACTGGAACCCAAATGCGGATGTTGCTGGTTCAGAAAAACAACATTAGATATACTATACCATTGTCCAATGTGCTTTCCACACAAAAAAACACAGAAAAAAAGAACATTTGATTCAAGTGGATAGAATATGAAATGTATGCTTGTCTGAAGCTGAGTGAACAATACACCATGGAACAATACACCAAATGTGTCCCACAGGGCGAGTTTAAGGTGTCAGAGCGTACAGTAAGTATGAGAGAACTGCTGGAGACGCTGGCGTCTGGACGGATTCTGGAAGTGTTTGGTGCCGGGACTGCCTGTGTTGTGTGCCCAGTTGGCAGCCTGCTATATAAAGGAAAGGTGCACATTGTCTTTTATTTTCCTGTTTTTTGTTTGTTTTTCTTCTGATATTCGATTCTGCCATTCAAACTCTTTTTTTACTACATTGTATAGCAATATATGGGTTATTTGCCTGTTTCTTTCATTAACTGGGTCTTTTAACTAGCCGTTCTGTGTCTCACTGTCAGACTTACAAAATTCCTACCCCAAAGAATGGTCCAGCTATGAGATTTCACAAAGAGCTTACCGACATACAGGTATGTATTCTATATGTTCTGTAGATATGGACTATGGTCTATCTCAAGATAATTTAATTGCCATGAACCTATTTCACACACACAACCCTTATGTCAAGCATTTCATTGAGCTGATTTTATTATATTTAGTTTAATTTGATCATATGAAAATAATACTGATAAGTATTAATATTGATGTATTTATTTATTTGGCAGATCCATATGTATTATTAAAAAAGCAACATATGTCAGTTAAATTTTTGTCATCAGGTTGTTCTCTTACAATGAAAACATCAATATGTTTATCAATATGAATGAAAAGGTAACCATGATCACATATTTAACACAGCTCCAGAACTTACATACACACATTTACTTGTGGTAGAAAATAATTGTTTTATGACTTTAGTGCTTTGACATGCTAAATGAAGTGATTCAGCAGGAGACTATGATGTCAGTTCTAGAATAATTACAATTTGCTACCTAATGATGCTATTTACATTGCATTATATTACTTTACATTTATTTAGTAGACACTATTACTAACAGAGACTTGCATAGCAGGACAACATTAGTGCCAAAAGCTAAATTATATGAGTAATAGTGATATAGACCTGGTTTAGGCAGTATTTGGTCAACTATGTCAATTTAGGACCATGTGCAGTCATGGAACGTGAAAACACTGAAAGTGTATATATTTTTTTTTAAATCTTTTTCCAATACCCGTTCAACCCTCCCCTCCTCTCATTTCCTTCTGTTGTCTTAATTTCCAGTATGGAAGGAAGAAGAGCAACTGGACACAGGTGGTTATTTAGTTGAATTTCATAGCTGTCACTCAAGACCAGTGATGAAGATAGCCTCCCAGGACTTCAGCTCTAGTTACCGATGCACAATCTATTTTTGTGTGTGTGGAGCACTCGTGTGGGCAGCTATTGTTTCTCTCAGAACTGTACCAGTATAGCTGTCTGTCACATCTTCACTGTTCACTTCAAAGATGTAGGAGCACTACAAGCAGTGTAAAGAGTCAGGCTCAACTCCACACTTTGTTTGGTTCACAGGATTGTGTCTGAGCTTGGTTTGTATTTTTAAATAAAAATATATTTAAAACAACATTTGCGGAAACCCACAATACCCACAATACCATGGCTAAACATTAAAACAAAAGAAGACATTGCTCAGAGCATTCTTGAACCATCACAAAGATGCAGTAAAAAAAATTTTAAAAAAACTGAGGGCATTAATTATAAGCAGAAGTAAAAAATAAAAAAGTTTCTAGAGACACACAAAAGGGAATATTATCAGACTTAATAAATATGAATGCTATAGATGTATCACTAGTCCAAAATAAATTTTAAATGATAATAAAATAACAGATGCTATAATAAGAAAATTCTCCAAACTTCAAAACAAATTTGATTTTTTCCCCCAAAACATACTTGAATGCACAACATCCACTTTAGCTAAAACAAATCCACATTGAGGCACTGCAAACTGGCTTTATATTCACTGGCTTCATTGTTACCAATAGTGCTTTGCTCTTTAATCGCTGCTTGCAGCTATGATTTATTTGTAGGTATAAAATGTTATGAAGATAAAATAGAAAAGAAATATCCACATTTGAGTAGTAGATTGCAGAACCTGGAATTTGAAAAAAAAAACATTTTTTGCTTTTCTATACCAGTAACTTATTTTTATCAGGGAAAATGAAGACATGTCACTCCCTATTCAAAAAAAAAAGCTCAAGGCACTGACAGCTTGAAACAGAGTTATATTCTTGTTCACACTGAAATCACTGAAACGTATTCTATAAAAGTAAGAAACAAATATGGATAGAATTTTAGAGTTTCTAAATAATCCCAGTGTGGTACAGTGAACATAAACTGACACTATGTTGAATCTGCACAGTACTGAATAACTGCATTTGAACAATGTGAAGTAATTTCACTATACAAAATGTCTGTGCCTGGAACACCCACATGCATATATGAAAGTGTTATATATGGCAAAGCACAGAGACAGTTTGGAAAAGAGAGGTAGTCATAGAGGTTGATGGAGAAAACTGATGAAAATTGGTAAAGTAGGTGACCTGGACAGGGTTGTGGGAAAATATGGATATGGAAGGAAATCTTTCTTCATCGTCAACTTCCATTAAAATATAGTTATCTCATTCTCACTTACACTCGTATTACTCTCTTTCAAGCAACAGGAAGATTAAAAGACTCTCATTGAGAAAGCCAGGTATGAGAGGTGCTCATCTCTGTCAGTTGATTACACTCTTCTTCAGTGCAAAGGCAGCCAATCAGCTTCCCCCCTGTGGAGGAGAGATGAAGTGGAGTAGTTCTTCATCACTCAGAAGACAGAAACAGATGTCCACACATTTGACCCTCTCTGTTATTTCTCCCTCTCTTTTTTCTCTTGCAACAATCCTATTGTGACCCTATCCCTTTCCATCCCACCGTTTCTCTTCACATTTTGCGGAGGACCAAAACAGTGGCAAGGACACTGGCTAGAATCACTCCTGCTGTTTGCCACTTTGACGTTGCAAAGTAGGACTTGATACCCTCCTACAAGAAAGACAGAGACAGACATAGTGTTATTATTTTTCAATACCACTCAGAATGCTCAGCTTTTAATTCTGAACACAACTGTCCAACTGTGCTGAAAAGAAACGGCATGCACTGAAAGTACTTGTCCTGCAGAAATATGTACACGAAGTTCAGGCTTACCCAGCCTCCTTGCTCCCTGATCCAGTTGATCACATGATCCCTGATGTAGTCCATTGTCCAGCTTATGATGGTTCGAATGATCTCAGGGACCTTTGTCACAAGTGCCTAAAAGAAACAGAAGCACATCCCTTTTCACATACTGCACAGCCAAAAAGGTTTCATGAAGCTTATCGTAAAGAAAACATGCCCAAGCTGGAATTAACCATACGATTCTTTCTACTTTTCCACTCTTGTCTTACATTATTTACTAACTGGCTATGGTAAAACCACGTTCATCAGGTTGACAAAATAGCTCCTATGTAAAACTAAATAATACAGTAGTCCCCAACATCTTTTGTATTGAAACTCTTGTAATCTCTTGTAATGGACATGGTTGATCAGCTGCCTCTTGCAAATAAGGTTAAAATGAATTAAGGCTTTTAAAAAATAATAATTTAAATCTAAGCCTCTATACTTCCTCTCAACAGGGAGGCAGAACTATGAATTTCAACTAACGGGATACCCTAAATTACATCATAAATATGTAGGTTAAGCAGAGTTGCCCACTGATTGGCTGTGCAGAGTGTAAAAATGGGAAACAGGAAAAACTGTAAACTGGAAAACTCACTTTGATGACCAGCCGGCAGGCAAAATAGAAGAGGGCCACCACCCTGCCCCAGTTAAACTTGCCATCAGAGAAAATCTGGCAGGCAACCTGGATGAACACCTCCTTGGTGGGCTGTAAGGCTGAGCTGTTGATCAAGCTAGCAGAAACATATAGCATACATGTACTGTAAGTAGCATACTGTACTGTTATTGATCATTATCAATCGATTGATGTGCTGGAACTGTACAACCTTTAAACAGGAATATTTAATTTAGTACAATGCCGTTATCCACAGTACCACAAACACACAATAATTTGTTAATTTTATTTGGTCTTGAATCACAAACTGATCTTCAAAATTCTAATTATATTTACCTAGGCAACTGTCTTATCATTGAGTATGAAAACACCAACAGATGGACAGTTATGTGAAGATATAATCATCAGACAAGGTGTAAGAAATTATTTCTGTATTTTACAGTGTAATCATACTCAAGAATAATCGCAATTTTAACTAAGTTTTAATGTTGCCTATTATAGATGAAAACATATTTACAGTTTAAATAGTCAACAAACTAATGTCAATCACTCCAGTTCTAAAATGGTTTTATAGAAAATTTTCACCCAGAGGAAGAGATCTTACTGTCAGATATAAATTTGTTAGTCTTAGCAACAGAGCCAAGACGATTTCTGGTTTCAAAAATCTTTGCTGAAATTTTAATTGTTTTACAGTGAGTCAGAAATAACGCAAATGTAAAACAATAAAGCAAAGAAAACTTCACATTTTAATGAAAAGTTAAAAAAAGGTGTTTTTGGGTTCACTTATTGCTGGCCTAGGATGGGTGTTCTGGTTGAAAATATAGAAAGGCAAATGATACAAACAGTCAAAATGAAGTAGAAATGTCGATATAGATTCACCATCGTCAGTAGGACCAGATATTGATTAACTCAAAATTAATTACCAAGTAAACAATTATGCACACAGAAATGGGTATAAAATATATGCTCTCACCTCTGTAGTTCTACATTACTATCCAGTTCATCCCCTATTCGTTGGAGACACTGGGCAAGTTGCTTTTGGGCTGGGTCGCACAGCTCAGTTCCACCCAGTTGGGTATAAGTGACGGTCACATCCTCGGTACCATGGCGACGTACTCGATCCACGATAAAACTATTACAGGTGCATATATATGCAAAACAGAATAGTGAAGAGGAAATACACATATTAGTTGTCAGCACATGAACAGAAACTGAAACAGTACCGAAAACCACATTAACATAATATACACAAACACTCGCGGGAAATATACTCACTCTTTTAGTAAAGCTGCTCCAGTGTCTAATATTTGATCAGTGTCAGCACCTGGCATAAAATACCACGTTATAGTATCGTGAGCATACGCACATGTTTAATACAGAAAACATATTGAGCATCCCACTCTGTCACTGTGACATTAATGTTAAGCGTGAAAGCAAAATTCAAACAAAAGTTAATGTGAATGCTACAACACAGAGACAATTTTTTGCACATCAGAAGCGATAGTTAGTTACACAGCTAGTCTACATGCAACAATACTGACATTACATTTAATTAAAGTACCGTTATGTTATACCGGTAAATTAAAGGTTAGTCTTAAGTAAACTGGCAGGAACACTAGTCTAACCGCAATAAAAACGTAAACCCAAACAAATCTTTTAATTTCTCTCTTACAGATGTTGTCAACTTTTAAAACGCCCCAATGACAACGGGTGATAAAATACGAGTTTACTAGCTAAAACTGACTTTGCAATTCATCTACCTGAGTCTCCCCGCGACGGTGCAGACATTTTTTATTTCAATTGTTTACCCAGCACTTCCTCCTTGGGTCATGTGACCAAGAGCGTGTTCCGCGTGTGTGCACCAGAGACTGTAAAAAATATGGACAAAGCTACTGTGACGTCACCCATTGCCTCTCCGTGGGTCTGTAAAACATGTTTTGAAGCTCAATGGCGGGCGCGGCCATGTTCTCGATTAGGAGCCAAAACCATAGAGTTAAGCGGTCTTGTGATTTTTACAATGTGATTGACAGTCCGGTGCGGAAAAGCCCATCAACCTGAACGAACTTGAGGCTAGCTGACTGTCTGCCGTTATGTTTTAAAATATATGATCAAATGTTTACGGAGTTTAATTTCCATCCGTGACTGTACTGTGTCATGTAATCACGTTATATGTATGACATTAATAATACAATTATGTTCAGTTATCTTCAATTTATGTTTCTCGGCAAAACGAATATGTTTAGCTAGCATATCAGCTTGCCAGTGAGCTAGGTAAGCTATCCGTGGTTAGCTCACGCATTAGCAATATAAACTACAGGGGAAGAACATCGACTGCACTGATGGTCAGTCAATCAGAGATGTGTAGACTACTGCCGGTGATTTGACTAGGCTCATTTTCATATAACTGTCTGTAGACCTGCTGTTAACCAAGCAAGTTATCGTCGTAGGTTTTCGCCACAGTAGTTAATGAGCCATTAACTGCTACTACTCCATCGCCGTTTGTGGTGTTTACTTGCTGGGTGACGCTAGCTGACCGATCGTTCGCAAGTCACTTTTTACCGAATAGAAATTAACACTGTCAGCGGTGATTAACAAATCTACCAAGTATTTTAATAACTGATCTACAGGCGTGTAAATATGACAACGCACTTTGAAGAGCAAGTTTTCCACCTGTTGCATGAAGACAAAAATAATGTACATTGAATTTCTAATTATTATTATTTTCTTGCTAGCTTCTAGCTTTGTCACATTCGTGCAGCATAGCCCAGGTAGACATTTACGGAATGTACACGACTGACAAGCCGTCAAACACGTTTGACAGATGGAATATTTTCCGGTTAGGGTTAGCTAGCTAGTCAAATGGCTTGGTAGCCGAAGTTGCGAACTGTTTTAGCATAGGCTACTGGACTACCACATATAGCAAATAAGCGTTAGCTGATTACGCTTTCTGCCAACTAATTATTTGGTTAAGTGGGCTAAAGGAAATGGTAAAAATGACTCGGCTACCGCAAAACTTCAGAGGAGGATTATTTTATGGTCGTCTAGTGCAGCTGTAAATAGCACACGCTATAATGAAACCACTACAAAATGGGATGCCTGTATTTTCTGACTTCGCACAGGTGGACCGTGGTCGGAGCCGCAATGTCAAGCCCAAGAGACGCCACCTCCCACCCCAGTGACCACAGATTGTAGCCCCTACTGTAGCTTAGTCCTCTGCAGTAATCTGGAAGTGACGCAAGCTGTACCTCATTGGTCCAAACAAATATTGGCACTGTGCCCAAATGACGCAATAAATCATGAAATCGACCCATGGACAGTCATAAGACGAATAAAATACACCTATTATGACTATTTGTTCTTGTGAGAAAAAATGATTGACTTAGTATTTTGATCGCATTTGTACCGTAGACTTACATGGAAACCGGATATGAAAACACCTATACTGGAGCCATCCGTAGTGGCGCTAGTGAGCAACCAGGAACTACAACACCAGGAAATGAGCTTCAAAAACGAAGTCTGGTTTTGGCCGCTTGGTATGCACAGACCTGTATCGCAGATTTGTGGTCCATTAGCACCGTTCTGTGATCAGTAGGGATACTCTTGGCGAAGCAACAAAGTACGCGGCTACGCCGCCTGACAGCGCCGCTCCCGCGTTCTACAATCGGTTGCTTGTGGGCGTGTCATCTATTTTTGACAGACAGTTGTGTTCGTTAAATTTTGACTGGGTTTAATGTCGTGTTTCATGTTCATTGTCCGGTCCGAATAAAAATCTTTTTTGCAGTAACTTATCAGGTTCATTAATGTCAAACAACACAAGAGTCGGCAGTCTGCATTTTAAACCAGACAACTTTTTCAATTGGGTGCAAAAACAGAGTGGATTTTGCAAAGAACTACGACTGAACCACTGAGCAGTCCCCACAATTCGATCAAACACAATAACCACAAAGTAAGTTTCTTATATTATTATATTTTGGATGTATAATTACTGAGTGCATGAATTACCTACGCCTGGCTTACAAGGAGGATAGTTAATATCTTGCTAACGTTAGCTAGCATCAACATAATTATCACAAGAAATATAAAGAAACAATTCAGGAAATCCGAATATTATTTATCTTGCTAGCTATGGAGATTTGTTGACTTTGTGCAATATGACACCTCATTTAGCTTTTCCTATCTACTGAAATGTAGCCTGTCACCCTATAATTTTATCTTGATGGCTGTCACAGTCAACATTTTCCCACCATCCTCACTTTTATTTTTTCCCCGCCATTGTAATTTGAGTTCGCCCAAGTTCATTGTACTAGCCTACTGGGAGGGAATTCTGACTTCAGCTGTCCGAGACACGCACTAGCTGTCACTCAAAACACAAGGAGTACGCCCTCGACCCCGCCCACGCAGTATCCGACCTCCATAGTAACATGATAGTAACATTTTTGTGATATGTCCAAAAGTATAAATTTATCATTTAAAAAAAAAAGAAAACGTTTTAAAACCATTTAAAAACAATTTTGCAATGGTATAGGATATAAATAATGATACAGTATTTCAAATTTCAGTCTGACTTTAATGATTTTCCAAACCATTGCTTGCATCCTTTTATATTTTATCAAATGCTGGAAGCTGTGAGTCCATTTCAATTTTCTAAGAAACTTATTGCGATTCTTTACAGCCTCAGTACATTCCTGTGTCCATCTTGGCACCTATTTTCTCTATCCCTTACCTGATTTCTTGAAAATGGCCTGATACTCAGCTCCGATTTTAGCCGCTGTAGGGCAGTTCACAGAAGTCTGCTTCTTATCAGACCCTCAAAGGAAAACACTGTTTACTGTGCTGACAGGGAGTCAGCAAGAGTGACGAAGAGACAGTGCTCAGTTGCAAAATATCTGATTGGATAAGCATTATGTGATCTTTGGTTCTTCATAATACAATGTAATCATGTTTTGTATTGTTGGATAATGATCGCTACTGTAGTGAGGTTCGGTCAGGTTTATTCAGAACTAGTCCAACAACCAGTCAGAATTCTGTATGTCTGTAGAGCCCAACTTATTGAGATAACATACACACGACAATGCTTTGTAAATAAAGGATATTATTTATTGGCTATGACAGTTCCCTCTTATTCAAACTTGTGAACCAGATGGTGGCCAAAGCGTACGTCAATTCTGCTGTTTTACAAAACCTATTCTCCATATGTCTTCTCTCTTATCCTTAGGCTTCTTAGCACTGTCCCGACAACATGCAGGACAGGCAAGATGCAGAATGGAAAAAACAAAGGAAAATAATTTGGACTCATCTAGTGATGTATTTTTAAAAATATTGTTAGAACTGTTTAATACAGTATGGCAGGGGGTGGATTTTGTGTAGGTTGGAAATAGGCAGTGGTTGTTTCACTCAGGATACCAGGAAAGGATTCTTCAGTCACTATTCCAAATCCAAGATTAAGAATAATAGTTAGGGTACCATCTTATGTTGGGGTTATGGTGAATGAAGAAGCAGATGAACTTGCTAAAAAGCCATTCAAGACAGACCATGTTCAGATAGATGTAAATAACAGTAAAGCAGAGGTTAAAGGGGAAATTTAAAGTAAAATAAAAAATGGATGACAAGAAGAATGAATCAAGGAAAGTAAGAATTGTCATTTGTTTTGAATTAATCTGTTGGTTTGGGAATACAAGACCTGGAGGGGGAAATAGGAAAGAGGCCAGTGTTCTCACTAGATTAAAGGTTAGGACACACTGGTCTAAATAGCACTTTCTTCTTGATTAATAAGTATCTAGATTGAAGATGTGATTATTGTGAGGGACAAGAGAGGGTAATTCACGTAGTATGAAGCTGCATTAAATAACGGACAGAGAGATATTAAAAGCCAATCTGCATAAAATGGGGGCAGAACTTAATATAAAATAATTTTAAATCTACCAACAGAAAATAAATGTATTACATTTCTGTCCGAGTATTTAAATTCAACAGGCTTGATAGATAGAATTTGACGATCTCCCGATTTAATACAATACTAAGGATTTCCAGTCCACTCTCCAGACCTGTGGGTGGCGGTATATTAAAAAAAAACTAAAAAATAAAAAAGGAGGAGAGCGTCGTGAAGTTCTGGAGCAAGATTTGCGATTTACGGCCTGGCGCCATTTTGTAGGACAGAGAAAACAGTTGTTCCCCAGCGGAGACACAATCTGAGAAATTACGAAGTAATCAACCATCACGAAAACTTTAAATTCAAGAATTACACCATAACGACACATTGAGGACTACTCCGGGCCTACCGGCGTTGTTAATCGTGGCGTTTTAAAAATTATTATAGTAGGTTGAATCTACGCGTTTCGCAGGGGTTGAATGCAGAACTGAGGTAAGCGGAACACGAGGCCTATCTTAGCCAGCATTAGCTGACGTAATGGTTTATACAAATAACCAGCTAGTTACCCTACTATAGTTCCCAAATATTATGTATAATCTAAATTAGACTAGTGCATAATTTTCCCGTTGCTGTTACGGTAGGTTATATCTAAACTGTCTTGCTGTTTTCCAGTAACGTCACCGCATTATGTTCGCGAATCATTTTAGTAGCTGGCTAACGTACAGTTTGCGATATGTGTTGCATGCATAGACTACATTCACAGTTCAGGGTTATTGCTGTGTAATCGTAACCTTAGCTCATTTAGTCCGCAGGCATTTTGTAACCTGCCCCGAGCTTAAGTAGCTCTTTGTGCCAAACGCTGCATGGTGTGTTTTTGTAAATTATAGCATTGCAGCGTGTTTTTTTATAAATCTAAAATCGTTACCTTTCGTAGAGGCCGCCATATCAAGTCCGACAAGTCTGCTAAATAAAAACGTTATATAAGTAAATTAAATTCGCTAGGTTGCTATCAAGCTAGCTAATGAATGTATTTCTAATGCTTTTAATAGCATTATCTACTTCACGAGGCAAGTTAACTGGCTAATCGTGGATTAAATGACCACGGAGCGAGCTTCCTTGCCTGTTGGCTAACTAACACTAGGACAAACGTTACGTTGCAAAGCAGCCTGTTAGTGTAGTAACGTTATATGTTTGTTAGCTAGCTAAATGGTGCTGGAAAAAGGCAACGTTATCTCTTTTTCACCAGGTGAAAGATGACTCAGTTTCTACCACCAAACCTTTTGGCACTGTTTGCTCCTCGGGACCCCATACCCTATCTGCCTCAGCTGGAGAAACTGCCCCATGAGAAACATCACAACCAACCATATTGCGGCATTGCCCCTTTTATCAGGCACTTTGAGGTATGACCGTTATGATGTGTAGGTCTAGAAGCACAATCTCCATTACCATAACTGGATGGAGAATAAAAGTCCTTTGCCTGAATAAATATTCTGTAATATACCTTGCTTGACCTTACATAAAATTTACTGGGCATTTTTGTTTGTACAGGATCCCAGAGATGCTCCTCCACCCACAAGAGCGGAGACCAGGGAAGAGAGACTGGAACGAAAGGTAAGCATATGGGCTTGATGGTTTTTATCTGTAGTGGTTACAGGTGGAGGAGGGTGGTGCTAACATATGTATATGTTACAGAGACGAGAGAAGATTGAAAGGAGACAAGCAGTAGTGGAGACTGAACTCAAGTTGTGTAAGTCTAACATTCACTGTACTTAAGATTTATATGTAGCATACTGCCGTTGACATGCCTGACATGAGAAATGTGATTACATGATAATTCTCTTGAATGTATTGAGACCTTATCAGAAAGCTGGGAGTGAGAGGTGGCACGGAAGTTATTACTAAAAGTACAAGGGGACCAATTGGAATGAAGTATCCAGAAAGCATGTACCATGAACTCATTGACTAGAAGGCACAGAAGTTTAAGGAACATTTTTTAATTTTTTTATTGGTTTTATGGAAATACAGGACATTATTGGTAAGCTGGGGAAGGGTGGTGTTTGAATATCACCATGGACTGCTGTTCAGCTAAGATTTTAGTTTGTGTTTGCATATATAAGTGTAGTAACAATTAAACCACAATCCCATCTGGACTAATGACCTTCTTGGCAGTATTGCAAGTGATCAAACAATTTAAAAACTAGATTGTATTTATTTTGAAATTTATAAATTCCATTCAATCACATCTCTGAAATTACTGGTGTGGAAATTCCTGGTGTGCTTTAGCACAGTGAGTTGCCCATGTGTCTCTTGGAGGTTAGTATTGCTGTAATGTTTATTGCGTGTCTAGTGCAGTTCATTAGTATTCAATTCATCCCTGCAGGGGATCCCCACAATGACCCTAATGCTCAGGGAGATGCCTTCAAGACTCTGTTTGTGGCACGTGTGGTAAGTCAGCTGATTTGTTCTCTGAAGTCTAGATTATACATTTTGAGTCCAGCACCAGAATTTTAACTTATCTTGGAATTAACAGGTGCACTTACTGAAAAGGTCTTATTTGCTTTTTAATTTTCCCCTGTAATACAGAACTATGATACGACTGAGTCCAAGCTTCGGCGTGAGTTTGAGGTGTACGGGCCAATCAAAAGGGTAAGATTTGCTTGTATCTTCTTGGCAGAATTTGACATGCACTGTCAGCACATTTGCAAGTTTGAGTTGTTCTAACTTTTTTGTTTCTTCCACCAGATCTACATTGTTTACAATAAGAGGACAGGCAAACCCAGGGGCTATGCGTTCATAGAGTACGAGCACGAGAGGGACATGCATTGTGAGTACCTGTGCAAACTTTCCTTATCTACTGTTTACATGCATCTTTAAATATTTAATCTGATTATCAAGGCATGTGCGTACGTGTAGCAGTACTGCTGTTACTACGCCATGCTTAGGTAAGGGCTTTCAGATATCTGGAATCTACACACTAAACTTTTATAGAAGGTAAAGAACCTGAGGGCTTCTCAAATAAGTTGAGTACAAGTACACCTTGCAGAGCCTAAATATGTTTCCAGATCTATTTATGGTACACAAGCAAACCAATCACATTTGGCTATGCACAGAATGTGGACATTCTCTTTTTCAGAGTACATTCTAATATAAGTTTGTTTCTGCTGAGGAAGAAGTACCTCTGTGTAGACCACATAAATGGCAACGGTATGCCAGCTTTCAAAAACAGTTTTTAATGTCTTGGTAAAAATGTTTTCAAAATTAGGATCTAAACTATGATACGGGTGGCCAAATTACATGTATACTCGTTTGAGTGCTGATATTTAATTGGGACAAACACAGGTAAGCATTTAAGTCGCCGTAAAACATTGAAGTAGATAAGATGCACTTAGAAATATGACTCAATACATAAACTTGGCACAAATTTTCTGAAATATTTTAGCAAGTTTAACTTTTTACGTATTTCCTAGTGGAAAAAATCCAAATATCCAGTACTTTCTTAGGTGGAGGATAATTAGATCATAGACTTTAAAAGCCAAGCCTATCAAGATGTAGGGTAGGGTAGTTCATCACACAACAGTTCTTGTTTATATGTTTGGTCAGTGATTACATATGGAGTGCTACAAACTGTCAGTTGGTGCTCCCCTGTTTTAAAAATCCTTGTGCCGTCACTGCTTTGGGAGTACTTGTAAGATGTGAACTGTGACAACAAGGACTTGCGTGGCTGAGTGTAGAGTGATCAGTCTTTAGTAGCTGCACCATAGAGAGGACATTCTGATCACACTCACTCGTAGGTCGCATATTCATATTTTTATACATTGGGCTATTCAGCATGCACAGACGGGGGGCTAAATGTTAGCCTGTTCTGTAGGTGCCCTTTTAGTGTTCTTTATTGTAGCATGGGTGAATGTGCTCAGTGATTGTTTGTTGAGCATTACTCAGCGTGTGAGTGAAGATGAACGGAGCACCGGTTGCCCTTGGTTGTTTGTGTGAACTGAGAGTGTAGATGTTGCCATCGTACGTGTGTAAATGTTACATCAGGTTTGAATGGCGTGACACGTTTCCAGTGCCATGCAGGCCTGAATGATTTGTTGGGTCATCTGTGCAATTTGTCCATGCCAAGGGGTCATGGTGCAAGACTGCAGGTGATGTTATGTAAATGGGAATCCCAGGTAAGATGGCTTGTATAAGGGCAAAAACGCTGTTGGAGGCAAGAATCTGGTCAATTGAATTGGGTTGCCTGTCACAGCAATAAAGATGGTTAAGGTAGACAGCAAGGTCATGAATGGAATCTGGGTTATAACGGCAATTTTAAGGGAAAGGGCGTTTGTGGGGAATAATCGCGCCAAGATGAAGCAGATCACCTCGAAATGTAGACTTCAAGACCTGGTACATCACAAGGCTGGTGAATGTGACTAAATACCTGTGTGAACAATGTTAGCTTTAGTCAGCTGAATTATGTGAATGTCAGGCTATGCAGTGTATTAACTGTGTGTTGTTCTCGTTGCCACTGCAGCCGCCTATTTCTGATGGCTATTGGCCAGAGCTGGCTTGCAGATGATGGTTTTGGTACACCCTGTACACCCTACTACCACAGCTCAGTGTATGGTTGGTATAATGGGTTTGTATATGATGGGTAAGATTTATATTTCCACCCCACCCCCACACAGAGAAAAGAGCAGGATGTAGACAATCAGGAGGTGCCATAAGTTTGCCTATTGTATTAAAACAATTTGAGGCAATCACTATGCTGCAGACATTGAGTGTCACGGTTGCCCCATATCAGCCATGCATTCATGAGTCTATTTAAAATTTCCCAAATTAAGTCTGCCAGTGTAGTGCACTTACATGTGGTCCTGATCCTGTTTGTAAGGTTCAGTTTTGCTTCGGTGTGCAGTTATTTGCAGTGGTTTTAATAGAATAGGCCAACTAAGCATTAAGCGCACCATATGTTTACACTGAAGTACACCTCTATACAGACAGGAAGACTGTTTACACAGTTGTAGGGAAAGATTAGGCAACATTCTTTAGACAGTTTTTTGCAAGCTGCGTGTAATTTAGAAGAGCAGGCAGGTGCATCAAGGTCGCTAACAATTAGCTAATTTTCCCAAGTAAATGTTTCCAGGTGAACTCTGCCTGATTCCCCTTATGGGTGAAAGAAAAGGACACTTGGTCCACTTGGCTGTCCTTCTGATCCATTGTTTTGAGAGCCAGTCAAATGAAGCTTTTAGGGTTTTGCATAAGACGTCATAGTGCCAACTTTAACTTTGGATGATTAAAACTTCTGACAGTATCTTTTTGTAATGGCAAAACCATTGCTATTGGATTGCTGTGATGCGATTACTGTCTTTTTGAAGATCCTTGCCATGAAAATGAGTTTTTAAAGTCACCGGTTTATGGTAAATCCGACAACTTCCATATGATTACTGTAACTTCAGCGTGCAACTAAACCTTTCCTTCCTAGTGTGTTATACAACTGATTATATATGACAGGCTACAATGTTTATCCACCATTAGCTTTTCAGTGTTCACTTCCTGATGGGTAAATGGCTAGATTATAAAGATAAAAACTATTTAGCAAGCCATTTGCTTTGTTATCGCTTTATAGCGATTTTTAACAGTTTTGATAGTTTGGATTTGGCCTAATGTTGATCTACATTTACTCACATTCCAGTCAGTACTGTTGATGGCCCAATACTATGTTGCTCTCGACTGCATACATTGCATGAACAAAATTTTAAAATGACTGAATATGTGCTGTAATGGGTGCCAGAAGTCATTGTAGTATTGTGGTTTGTACCTTTATGACGTCGGTGCAGAACCCTAATAGCTGCATTCAGGACTTCTCCACCACCATTTGACTGGCAGTCTCAGATCAGAATGCCATGTTTTTATTTTCCCACGAGGCCTATAAAATTGTATGACATGGATTTCCCATGGCATTTCAAAGCAAGATTTGATAACAAAAATATTAGTTTTATATATATATAATATATTAAGTAGTTCTATACATAGGCTCTATTAAGCCGAAAGTAAGTTGACACCGTACATGAAAATTGGGTTGAGTGTGAAATTTATTCTCACTTAACAATAAGGGTCAGGTAGCTTATTTTTGATTTTGTCACCATACGCTTTCATTTTTAGTCCTAAAAAATTTCAGCAATTTATTGAAATAAAAAAAAATATTTATGATTTGAAACAAAGTGTCAGAGTCGAATCAATTTACAGTTTGACAACACCTGAAATCCAACACTTATGAAACCCACTCACTTTTAAAATGACACATGAATTACTCAAGTACATCAAAGTATACAGTAAAGTCCCGATACACTGTTTTGATTCAGAAATTGTGTTTTTTAATGCTTTTATCAAACTGTAGTTGGGGTTTTTTTTTTTGGTTTTTTTTTAAACTTTGCAAAATGTTTTTTTCCATTAAAACTTCCGTCCCTTTTTGAAGTCAGGTTTAGTTTTGAACACTCAGAGCTGTTTGCACTGTGAACCTTGTCAGCACTTGGTGTTATTTCCTGTCCAAGGAGATTCTAACAGTGACTTGCTCTGTTGTTAAACTTATGAGTTTTCACATACTGGCCTGAAACACTTTTTGCTTGTGAATGAGTAGCAGTTAGAATACTACTATGATCCATAGTGATTAGAATTGCTGCTAAGCAAGATTCTGTTTGTAACTGGGTCACAAGTTTTAAGTTTCATTGCCAAAACTTATTGTTTGATGGTTACCAGGACAGTGTGCTGTATCAAAGTATGTTGTCTGTCAAGGTAGCCTGTTTAATAGAAAACTGTTGTAATGGGACTTTACTGTATGCACCTACTGAAACACTGAACTCAAACACTAGTTACTCAACTTGTACATTGTCACATTAAATGGGGAAGGGAGGAGGGGTTGGACTTTTAGAACTTTCAAGGTAGGGGTTTGTGGTAAGGCAATCCCCGATATTGTGCAATATTGGATGGGAACTTTTATTAGTGAAAGTTAGTTTCACTGACCTGGTCGCCAGGGTCCTTGTAAGGTTAAAGTAGATATTGATTTATGTACAGTAAAGAAATAAAATAGTTATTTCTAAGGAGATGCTAATGTATATAGATCAGTTGATTTAGGCTTAATCAAAGTACTGCTTAGAGTATTGATGATATATTGTAGTAATAAATAGGGATTGTGGTAAGGCAATCCCATTAATGGTTATTCGGTCATAGTTATGGTAATGGGGTTGTGGTAAGGCATCCCCAAGTACAGTGTGACCAAATTCTGAAAGAAAAAAATAAATCCCCTTCCTTGATGGATTGGCCATTGCTGTTGGAGTGAAGCTCCTGATTTCACCCGGAGTCCCAGCGCTAACAAGGGATCCTACAGCTGCTTATCAGTGCCTGTCGTCATGGTTTTCCTACCTCGGTGGTTTGTCTATGGGACTGTGGTAAGGCAGCCCACGTTGATTGGAACAGCCCATTGAAATGGCGGATTACTCTGTTGAAGTGACAATGTGCAGTGGTGCTCTTTCTCCAGATTTTGGTAAGGGTATTGGACATTGGGACGTATTGATTTCAAGTGTATTTAAAAAAATAAAAATAAAAAAATAGACTGTTAGGTTAAGTCACAATGGAAATTCAGCAAGGTTTGAATTATGGACATGCATGTGCTATGCTGATATTTGGATTAGTGAAGTTGTAGAGGTTTTAAGAAGGATTGTGCAAGACAACCCTCTGAAACAATCGTGATCCATGAAAATACTGTTATTTCTAATTTAACAACCCTTTAAACAATTTGCATGTGGAATTGGCAATAAAAGTAGCAAAGTGGAAGGATGTGCTGTGAATGTGTACCTGCAGTACTAATCTGTTTTGCAGATTTTGTCTTGTCAATCTTGTGCAATTGAGGGGTGTTGGTAAGACAGCCCTGTTTGTGGTGGTTTGTATAGTTGTAGCCGGATGATCTTGAATTTTGGGTGTCTGCTCACCTTGGTACATTCTTTGAGGACAGCCTTTTTTGTTCTTATCCTGGATACGCATGTCATGCGCATCCCATCGATCACCATTTCCTCGGTCATCACCATGGGGAGAGGAGACTTAAGAGAAGATGTTACAGAGGTGTAAGTAGTGGTGTAAAATGGATGGTAGGTTACACAGTGTTATGTAAGTATGGACATTGTCAGCAATGAAGAAAAAAAAAGCAGCAACCTTTATATATTCATATGTTTTTGCACCTTTAGAGGGTTTGAGGGATATTCATTGGATAACTATCTAAATCTACACACACTTATCTAACAAACAAACAAGGACATAGAACCTGGTTTATGTGGTTAATATGGACTGTTGGGCAAATGTGCTGCATAGGTGTTTATTCTGTGGCTTTGAGATGTTTATATCCTCCCACAATCTTCACTGGGAAGAAGGCAGTGTATGTAGTCACAGGAGTGGAGGCATTGAGGGATATGGCAACTGAACATTCACTTTGGTAAGTGAGGTGATTGTGGAAATAGATCTGGTACAGTGACATGGAACTTCCACCGAACTTGAGTGCTGTGAAGTTTGCTTCCTACCAAAACGGGTTCCGGACAATTGGCGGCGGTGAGGCTTGGTAAGCGCTGGTTAGCCTATGTGCCTTAAAATTCTTTTTATTTTTTTTATTTTTTAATTTAAATAGTAGTTTATAAGTTGAATTTGTGAAGTATGGTGTTTATGGTGAATCAAAAGAAAATATACAAATGCACTTGACAAACCTGAAGCGTAACATAATCACGTATTACTGTGTGACTGTGGTAAGGGGGACGACGCATAATTCCGAGAATCTGACGGAATATAACAAGTCATCAGTTCATTAATCAACATGTCAAATTTTGAAGTTCTTGAAAAATATTTTGCATCAATGGACCCCGCTTGTGCTTTTATACATAGCCATTCATTGTTTTACAATGATCGAATGTGTGCAGGGCATGAAATTAGTCGTATGAATGACTGGATTAGGTAATGGTGACAGAATGCAGCCGAATTTTATTTTTGACAGTAGAAATTGCATTCTGTCTTGGCTAACTAAATCTCATGGTTTGTGTATTGCACTGTGGGTAAAGCATAATTTACAGTTCTTTGGCAGGTGCTTTTTTTGCCAAAGTGGCTTACAAGTGCATTTACAAGTGCAAATGCAAGTACAGCTTGAGAGGATTGTTAGATTATTTCAGAAATGCTTTGGTGTTATGCTTTGGAAAACCACGGGGAGGTTCATTTCCATGGTTGCTGAAAAGTAAGTCACTAAAAGTAAACATAAAATAAAAATTAGTGGTTTTAAAATGCATCTTTAAATCACTAAATGGGACCCGAAATATTCTCACACAAAATTAAATACTGAACGAAAATGTAAGTTCCTAAACTGAATTCCACGTTTCTGCGTGTGTGATTTAGTATAAAGTGTACTGCATATGTATGGTCACCTCCAGAATTATTGGTAGCCGTGATGAAGAGGAGTTCATAAGCTGTATAATGTAATGGTAGATTAGCTATATTTTATGTTCACTAAAATGGGGTAAACTATTCCTGCATTCCAATTTGCTCAGTTTTTTTTGTGATATATTTTGTGGCCAGTTAATTGTTCCTTGTTCGATTTAGAAGAAAACCAGGTTTTCGGCAAAAATATCCATAATAGTTTGATGCAATTGAGCTTAACATGAGCCCTAGGACGAGTAGATCCAAAGCAGACCAATAACATGCAAGATCCACTCCCACATTTTATTTTTTTGGCTCATCTTTATCAAGGATGCAATGATTTGGTGTTACAAAATGGCATTCAGTTCCAGATAATGGGAGTTGGTGAGAACCGATCCTTCAGGAGGGTGATATTGGGAATGTGTTCATAACTTCTGAACACCAATCAAACGTCTAGCAAAAGTAAAGGATTCATTTGGATTCATTTTCTGAGTTACACAACTATCAAGGAATGCTACACAAATCAATCTTGGAACTTGATTGCAACATCAAGAAATCCTGAAGCCAATGTATCAGTAACATATACCTCCACATTAAATCAGGTAAAATTATTTCTCCTTTGCGGAAATATGGTCACGTCAGTTGAAAATTTGAAACATTCAAAATTATTAAATCCCAGGTGTGTATTAGGAGGGGGGAAAACAAATTTTGGAAGTATTGATGAAAACACTCCTGCTTATTCTTGGAATATTGTAGATCTACATTCAATTTTCTCCCCATTACTAGTGGAAATGTTTAAGTCCTACTTATTTTCTGGACTCTGTGTTCACTCACGTTTGTCTTACCCTCTTTAGCAGTGGGGAGGTGGTAGCAATATGCGTCTTGCTTCAAACCATACGCTGAAACACTTAATTTCCCTTTCTGAGAAATAATAATTTGCTGTCATAAGGCCCAGCAAGCTTTGCCAAACTACAAGCACTGTTTCTGGGCATATAGTCATCTGGAGCTTAGCTAAGGTATTTATAAATCATAAATCAATTAAGTAAAGACTAGCTGCAAGCATTTTGCAACCAGTATGAAAACTTAAAATAAAGTTCTTAAAATACTACAATTTTATGAACCTGTGTTCATGTTATATAGAAATTGGAGCAAACAAAGTTTTTAGGCTGTATAATGTTTGGAAGCATGGGTGTAGGAGTCATGGCCATTCATAATCAATATAGATAAGATAACTTGCACAGTAAATGAGTCAATCTGAAATCCTAAGCCACTTCCACAGTGCAGCTCACTATGGCTATTTTATATATGAAAGAAGGGACTTCATTTGGCAGCATACAGATAATCTCTGAAAGAGTTGAGGACAGAAGTATTTGCATTACTCGGTGCCCATTTGGTATGTATCAGTTCTGGGCCAGCTGGACTGCTTCAGGAAAATGTCAGCATGGATACAATGAGTTTAAGGTAAGAACCTAAAAGAAACTTGATACTACTTCCCTTCAGGTCATTGCTGGGCTTGCCAGCTACTTTCAGTTCTTTTTTTAGACTTCACTAAAGGCTAAAATAATGGATTGATCTCTAAATAAAACTAGTCAGATTTAAGATGGTTAGCATATGGCCTATAAATTCAGAACAGTATCTTACCGGGTGCTTACACTCCATTGGGTAGAGGTAATTTGATTACCTTTTGGTCTGTGTTCCACTTGTAACTTGCAGGCATACAAATGCACACAGGAGTCTATGCCACATTTTTGGGATTTAAACTTGAGATGATGCAGTGGGAATGGAAGTTTAGAATTATGTAAGATTTTGAATTGTCGAGGTATTAACTGCTTGCCTAAACTAGTGCTGTTGGTTCTGTTAGTCTTTCTGCTGTGTTGTGGCTGTATATAAATGTAGTTGTTCATGTTAGTCTTCAGAATTTAATTTGATAATATATATCAAATTAAAAATATGTGGGATTCACCTGTGTAATGCTGAAATTGTACAGGTAAAAGTTATACTCTTGTCTATGATGGAAACCAGATGTTGCATCTCAAGCCGTTCAGTTGCTTTTTTGCCTGTGTGTTGAGGCTAACTTTAGTAAATTCTAATGTGGCTAATTTTGACGTTCCTCTTTTCTTACTTCATCCTCACCAAATCTTTTCTTTTTCAACCTTTCTCTTCGCCAACTACTCTGCCTTTTACGTCGCTCTCCTTCCCCCATTCGCTACCTTCCTATCTCCAGCGGCCTACAAGCATGCTGACGGAAAGAAGATTGATGGGAGGCGGGTTTTGGTTGATGTTGAGAGGGGGCGCACAGTCAAGGGTTGGCAGCCCCGCAGGCTGGGTAAGAAACAAGATTAATCTAGAAACTTAATAAACTGTAGGGCTCCTGTCGTATGAGAACACAAGCAGCTCAAGGTGTTTTAAAATGTAACAGAAAGAATGCATTCAAATCTAATATGCAACCCGTGGATAAAAAGCAGAAGAGGCTTTATGCTGTTTTGTGGCTGTATATGAATGTCATTGTTCATATACTCTTCAGATATTAATGATATATGCAGGATTCACCAAATTAAGTGTAATGCTGAAATGGTTACCTGTGCCAGGTGGGGGTTTGGGTGGTACACGGAGAGGAGGTGCTGATGTCAACATCAAGCATTCTGGTCGAGACGACACATCTCGGTACGATGAGAGACCTATCGGCGGGTAAGTACAAGTGTTCTTCCTATGTCGTTTTACTGTCTTACTCAGTTTATTCTCCAGTGAGCGGTTTCCTGTACTGTGGTGTGTGTTAATGTAGACGAGCGAGAAGTGATGCCCTTGTTTGGCTTCCAGGGATCGGGACCGAGACAGGGGAGGCGACCGTCGAGCAGAACGGAGCCGAGAGAGCGACCGAGAGAAGGACCGAGGGGAGCGGAGGAGGTCCAGGTCTAGAGAGAGACGCAGGCGCAGCACGCGCTCGCGGGAGAGGGAGAGAGGCGACCGCGCAGCCGTGGTGCCGGGCCCCGGAGTGGGGGGCATCGGGGACGAAAGCGGAGGAGGCAGCAGGCGGCGGGACAGGGAGAGAGAGAGGGGGGTAGCGGGTGGGGACAGCAGGAGCAGAGAGAGAAGCAGAGACAGGGAAAGGAAAAGGAGGAGTAGGAGCAGGGACAGGAAGCGGGACAGGGAGCGAGGGAAGGGAGGAGGAGAGGAAGGGGGAGACGGCGGGATGGGGTTAGGCGACGTCATGGGAGATGGAGGAGAGAGGATGCTGGAGGATCCCAACTCTGCCGACCTGGGCAACCCTGGGCGCGATGAGGGAAACATGGAAGGGGACGACAGGGGGAGGGAGCGCGGGGAGAGGGACAGGGAGAGAGACAGAGATAGGGACAGGAGGCGCAGCCACAGGGACAAAGACAGGGATCGGGACAGAGAGAGGAGGCGGGGGGACCGAGACAGGGACAGGGACAGAGAGCACAAGCGAGACAGGGGCGACCGAGAGAGAGGCGGAGAAAGGAGGGATGATCGACAGCCGGCCCCGCCCTCCTCTCTGCTCCCGCCCTCTCTGGTCCAGGATGGAGGTAGTAACAGTGAGGACATGCCAATGCCAGAGGAGGGCAGTCAGGATGGAATGATGGACCAGGAGTCAGTGCAGTCTGGAGAAGGTTACATCTCGAATGAGAACGGCTACAAGATGGAGCCACAGGTTGAAGAGTACTAAGGGTATCTGTGTCCATACTGTACAGTACAAGTGCTTACTCAAAACAGTGCTTACTCTTCACTTAAATAGCGCAACTCGAGATGTCTTCTTATTCAGATTCTTTATTGCGTATTTGCCTTGATTTCTGACCCACCGTTGGATGGACACCCGGATATAACTGAAAAATGCCATTATGTCCCAGTCCCTTGCTTAAAAAGTATTGTTATTCTTTCAATTGTGAGTTAGTGTCATAAGATTAATCACGTATAGCCAGATTGGTTCAGATTGAGAACAGTCATTTACAGCTCTAGGGTGCTATTTGGTTGACTCCTATGGCCAATGAGGAAACAAGAATGGCTCCTCAACCCAAATCCAGTCCTCATCCTGTTTTCCAGCGTAGGTTCCGTCTAGTTGTTCTGACAAAAGTTTCAAACTTTTTTTTTAAAGATTTGTCACCTGAGTAGGTCGTCTGGAGAAAGCATGACATGGTGAAGGTGTGTAGTGTTATTGCTCTTTGATATATCGAACACATTTTGCCAATGTTCAGAATTCAAACTTGACTGATACATCTAGATTAGGACCTGGTATGTATGATTTATTTTTAAGGTATTGCATAAAGTATACCCTGAAAAGGCTGTTTACATTACATTTATTTACCGTCAAATGCGCTTTGTATGTGTATGTGGATCTGTTCTTGTGTAATTTTCTGCTCACATCCTGGTGTGGAGCTAGTTGTCACTGAAGCAATGGTAACTTGAGAGCCGCGGTGTGAATTTAGGTGGATTTTCAACCTAAGAACACACACAAGGGCACTACATATGTCCACATAATATATAATCTTTATTTTGGCTTCACGTCATTGCATTGAAGATAACAGTCCTTTTGAGTTTAATGTCTGTATGTGATTGATATGCGACCAAAATGAACAGAATTGAGTTGAACAGAATTTTGGTTCTTCACCCTCGACTCCCATTTCTGTTAGTTTGGATTCTGTAGTATTGATAAATTGGTTGTATACCATTATAGATGAAGTATCATACTCCAAGAGGTGGATGGGATACTATAAAATGTAAGTAGCCTATGTATGTAGATATTACTATTATTTCATTGTGTTAGTGCAAAACTGAGAACAGGGTTGAGAGCCGAACTGTCGGCTCATGTCTGTTTAAGGATGGCTGGGTTTGTTCATTTTTGTGAAGGGGCAATTTTGGTTCTAAGATTTCCAACTTGGTAATTGTTTTTTCCGCTCTCCCCAGTTTATAATGTGGACGTGATGAGAGCATGCGTTATCTGCAAGTCGCGATATTTGGTTATACTGTATGTCGCGTCCACTATCTTTATAGCCTAATAAATGAGTTTTTTTTTAAATCATACATTTGTTCCCTCTTGTGTACTCGGTAATATTCAGGTCTGTGTTTTATGCATTGCGTTACCATTGAGAGCTGGTTTAGTAGCTATTCCCGTGAAATATTCCATACATATTCTGCCATGTAGTGCATATTCAGTCGCCCAGGGTTGTAGGGATTGATGAGTCATGAGTGAAAAGTGAGTGGGGGAAACATACAGCTTTTTGCTGCATGATTGTGATTAATTGATAACAGTCACAATGATAAATATTCACCCAACGACTGTCCACATATGGGTTTCATTAGGAGGAACTATTTTTTTAATGGATGTACGTTCCATTACTCTCGGAGCAGTACAAGTCCGCCCTTTCTCTACAGTGTCAGGTAAGCCGTCCCGTCGATGTCCCCATATTTCCATGTGGGGGAGAAAACAGATATAGCGACAGTGTTGGGAGTCTTGGATTGTAAAGGTGGTAAGTAGCTGTATTGTCACGTCTGCACTAACTATGCTACGACTGGAAATTTAGAAGGTCGAACATGGAATAAGCACAGATTGTCTTTGCATCATTTTCACTTTGGATGTCAGTCCCATGGAATTCTAAAATTTTAACTGGAAATGACAGATTTTGTTTCCTTGCACTGGATACACTGCTGGGTTGACTGCTGTAGTTGACATGCTTACTTTATCTTTGTGGCTGAATATTACGCAAAATTTCACCATAGCCATTAGGCCGAGAGAACTTGGAGAAAAAGTTTTCACCTCACTTTCCTCTTTCCATCACTTTGTTACAGGTTAATATCTCATCTGTCCTTAGGAATTTGTTCCAGGACTACAGTTTTTCAAATGTATTTAACAAATTGTTATCCGGCTGTTCTGTTCTTGAGGCTAACCAGTGGTCTGCATTTTGTGGTGTACCCTCTCTGGTTATGCTGGTGTGCTCTTTATGGTGGTCTTTGACATATCTACGCCTGCATCCTGGAGAGTGTTCTTCATCTGTTCGATAGTTGAAAAGTGTTTTTTCTTCACAATTTAAAGTATTTTTGTCATCCACTATAGTGGTAATTTGTGGTCCTTCAGGTTGTTTGCTATTGCTGAGCTTGCCAGTGTTCTTGCCTCTTGTATCAAACAGTTGAACTTGCCACACCCAGTGTTTTGGGTATGTGGCTGATGTGTTGATTTTTCAGCCTCGGCATGGCTTGCTTTACTGGCATTGGCTTCATGTTGAGAAAACGGTAACAGATTCCAAATGCAAATTCCACAGCTAGAATTAACTCTAGACGGCTGAAAAACGGCTGACTAGCCAAATGCCCATATACTTTTGGTACCCTAAAATGGGGTGGACTACGTATATGAAAGGCTGTAATTCCTACACTGATCACCTAATATGGATGTAAATATCTTCAAATTCGAGCTGACAGTCTGCACTTTAATGTCATATAAATTTTTTCATTTCAAATTTAATTTGCTGGAGAACAGAGCCAAAACAAAACTTGTCCCTGCCTAAATACCTATGGATGCTCTGGGGTGGTCACAGGCAGGCAGCAAGAGGTTCAAAAGGAGTGGCCGTCCAGCCATCCTTCAATGTTGTGGCAAGATTGAGATTCTATTCTGAGGCATTGCCCAATTTAGTAGTTCTATCCTGACACTTTGTTCCAACCGGTCCAATGTAACAAATGTTTCAGTCATATCCAGAAGATAATTCATCTTGCAGTACAGTATTCCTGCCGCTGCACTGTAACAGATTTTCTTCCAGTTGGTACCTAGTTTTCCCTGACGATCTTGGAATTCTCTCAGAGTAGAGGCAGTCTAACAAATTCCAGTCTTGTGTAGCTTCAGTTATTTTGTGGAAGGCTACAGGGTAGTGTAACTGTCTTCCTTATGTACCTTAAGATATTTAGACAGAAAAACATGTGTAAAGCAGAAAATTATGTTTAAATAAGGTTATCTCCGGAATTACTTAAATTAGATATCTTTATTTTATGTCATCAAAAAGATCTTACCACTTATAAAACATTGGCGTCATGCTGCGGAGTGTATCACATTTTAAAATTTATGAATTTAAATTATACATTTTGTGATTAACGTTAGTTATGCTTTGATTTGTAGGTAAATTTATGATGAGTATGAACTGATTGGTGATTGGATTGTGCTATCCAGGTGCCTTTCTATTTGAAAAGGTGCTAATCCTTCACTGACAAAGTGCTGTGAAAGTAGGAGTGTACAGAGGCATTGTACGGTGAAGTTAACATGAAATGCATTTATATTATGTATTTGCATGTTGTGCATAAATTTTATTCTAAGGTAAAGCATTATAATTTCCTGTCAGTTACCCTCCTTTCAGGCGTCCTGTATTTCTGACACTCCATCAGTGGCTTCACAGCAACACTTCATCCCTTCTTTTTCTTTCCCATATCTGTCCCATCCACCTCTCCCTTCTTCCAATATCTTTTTGGCATTAACATTTTCTCACTCTGTTTCAATTTGCTGTTTTTCTCTGGGTTAAAAATCTGGCCTGTGCGATGTGAGATTTTTGCTCTCCTCGCAACCTGCTTCCTTGCTCTCCTCAAAGTACTGATGTCATTGGCTGTCTCATCCCTTCATTCTGGGCCTGGTAATGGCTCAAGGGAAAGATGAACAGAATAATGAATTGGGTAATCTAATAAGGTTTGTCTTATTTATTCATTATCCAAAGCAGTGATGACTGACTTGGTCAGGACAGCAGCCTGCAGTCCGAGTGCTGGACTGAATCCAAGGACCTGATAAAGGGCTGGGAAAGGGACAAATGCAGTGTATTAAGAAATGCAACCTTGTGAATGTGTTCATAATTTTTGGCCTTTCATGAATGACACAAGCTAGTTTTATAACCTATTTGAACACTAGGTTAGAGAACAGCACCATTCAGTTGTCTTCAAACCTACATCCTGAAACTGTGATCAATACAAAATGTAAAATCAAGTTTCATTTGACTGGAATATTGTGTTAAAATACATCATAATTAAATACTCAATTCTGATTGGTTGAGTGGATGTTCATTATTTCTAATTACCTGCATGGATGAACAATATAATGTATGACTGCATTATATTGTGATATTGTTTTTGTTTTATTTTGGAAAGAGGCCTTATCACCATTCCACATGAATATACTATGCCTGACTAACATTGTATCAATTAATCAATTTAATTGGCAGTTGAAAATAATGGCAAAAAAGTAATGACGGAAAGAGTACTATAACAAAGTAAGTAGCCATGTTATAAGCAAAAGAAAGCACATCTGGCTGAGCCATGCTATGAAAATAAACCACTTAAGGGTGATTATCAACCTGCCTCTCCGTTGTATCACACCACACGGTCATGGTTTTTTCACACACCCAAACCCAATGGCCTGTTGCGTTTTACTCCTTGCATAACAAGTCTGAAATAGATGGTATGGTAGTGAGTTGGGAGTTAATTGTAAAGTCATAATTATAACATTAAGACTTATGTGCGATGTAATGCTATGTAAAGGTGGTGAATCTATTCAGTAAATATAAATGCAATGCAGCACATTTAAAGAAATGTGAGTGAATCTGTTGAGGTTGTGGTGCATTTATCATCAGTATATAATGTCAGCGGTGAGTGTGTTTGAGTTGAGCAAGTGGAACTTGATGCAGCCTGTAGTCAGATGTTACAATGGGCCTGATTCAATTGCAGACCACAGAGCTTTTAGTCAAACCTCAACCCAAAGCACTTCACTGTAAGCACTTTGCTTTTTCGTTATTCACTTTTTATCATATTAGCAGAGCAGGATGCTTTTTCCAGGGCAAATTATGTAACTTATTTTTTTTGTAATCCATTTATACAGCTGTGTGTTTACACACAACGGCAGAACCCCACCTGGGAATGAAAGCTGAAACCTTATGGTCACACATTATTCCTTACTTCTTATGTTACAGCATGGCCCATGCCCCTATAGATTTTGTTCTCCTTATGTGCTGTAAGCTTTATGAACTGGCATACATCTGTGGAAGTGATTGTGAAGAATCTTTCTTGCTTGAAGGGATTGTTCACATTCAGGAGGTAAGAGAATGTATGCAAAAACATTCATCAAACATCAGTAATCTCTAATTTATAATCTATGAACTATAAAAGGTTTAGTTTCATAATGGCTACTAATATGTTTATTTCACTTTAAATATCTGCATTTTAATACAGTTGAACAAGGGTTTTCAAATTCAGTTCTGGGGGTCTCTAGTTTATGCTTGTTTTGATTTCAAACACAGTTGCAACCACTCAATAGCTCATTTTTCTTAATTACACACTTTTAAGGTCTGGTGAGAGATTTACCCTTTTACGTCATATCATTTCTGAAATAGTTATGCAGGCCATGAGGAATGTTCCATGTTCACATTACACAAGTTTTAATCAGTCAACTCATCAACTGATGTTTTGATTTTCTTAAATATGCTAAGGGATAAATAATTTATTTCAAAGGTGCAGTGTGTAGAATTGGCATCTAGCAGTGAGGTTGCAAATTGCAACCAACTGAATAACACCTCTCCCTTTCCAATGACGTAGGAGAAGCTGCGGTGGCCTGTAAGTCCCAAAAATGGTGTCATAGTCTACGACAGCATCAAGTAGAAGTGATGAGGTTCCTTGATTGATCTATAAATTGTATTTAGTTATATAGTCTGTAAAACTATAGGTCATAGCTTACAAATAATATAGCGATTATGATTGTTAATTGTTCTGCATTGTGGTAGCGTTTTATTGCTAACGTTAGCTGCTTTGAATGGTAAATCATAGAAAGACATGGTGCGTCACAAACTATTACACTAAGGTAACGAAAACGCAACGATTCTTATTTTCATGGGATTATACACTAATTAAAACATACTTGTGAATATTATATTCAATTTCTGCCAAGTCCGTTTCGCTAAATTCTACACACTGCACCTTTAAAAGAGATTACATTTTTAAATGATTTTGCATGGAGAGGTTAAATAAGTGGGCTTCTAATTTTAAAAAGTTCAGTTAAAAGAAACGGAATGAGCTAATCCTGCATAGTTTAAAGACAAAGACAAGAGCTTTGATGTATCTTTCAACAACATGAAATAATCAAGAGATTGCAACAAAATTATAACAAAGACTAACATACACAGGGGTCCCTCAGAACAAAGTTAGCAAACCCCTGCTTTACACTTTTCTGTAAACAAGCCATTAGAGTAATGATTGTTGAAGTATTTATTTTTTACTGACAAGATCATTATGAGCAAGGACTGCTCCAGTGCTGAATTGCTATCTTAATTTTATTCATTATCTGTTGATATGTATTGTGTCTTTGTTACAGTGTGTCTGTACTTGGGCTGTACTGATACAAACTCATTTGCCCTGATTCTGTGCCTGTATTGTGTTCTGTGCAATATTCAGCTTCTACACATCACACTTGTATTCTCCTGGTCACTTACTGACAACCACCAGTTTTTTAGTACACACACCAAGAAACACAATATGCCCCATATGAGCTGAGGTTTTATGATTAAGAAAATGTACTTCAACAGATCATGTGAATAAAGTATTTTCATTGGATGTTAAATGTTAAATCTAGTATAGTACTCCAGTGAAATATTTCACCAGTTTATTTGAGATACAGATAGGTCGATAAGCGGCTACAATCTGAAGTAACCCCAGTAACTGTATTAGACAGATTTAGCTTGAAAGCACTGTGCTTTGACAGTGTTACACCCTTCGTATGCTTGCGTACTTCAAACTGAAAAAGGGAGTATGACAAGGTGATCTGTGTGGGCGCCATGGTGGGTGCTGAGTGGATAAAAGACTAAAACTGTTAATGCATTGAACAAATGGCATTTTATTTCCCTTCATGGAATAAAGATTAACTAAATCAGAAGCCAAATGGATAAACCTCAGCACAGAAATGGAGAATCTTCAGAATAGTAAGAAAATGCAAAAATTTGTAGTAGTTCTCTACCAGAGGTAGTGTACAATACGCCACCACTTCATTCAGCAGTGCCTAAGCAGCTGTCCAACCAAGGCACTGAGCTTAACAAAGGCAGTGGACATCACGTGATCTGCTTTTTAGTTCATCTGAAGTGTGCAGACCTGTATGTGAGGAAGCTGTGGTCCTGCAGGACTGCCAACCACCACCTGCTCCCTTCTGGCATCAGAGGGTTCCAGTATACCTACTTGCAGAAACTGCGTGGGTGGGCAGCAAAATTCTTCTGACCCAGTCAAAAGGTCATCCTTAGACTACACAAAGATCTAGGTCTTACAACATTTGTAGCATCATGATTCAAAACACATAGATCTATACTTCCAGGCAGCACACAGAAGCTTAAGATACAGCTACACCTACCAGTGTTATAACTGTGCACACACAAGTCTTGCCCTTTAATTGAAAGGGGTCTTCAATTTCCCAATCTACAGATTTGTGAAACCATTTACCGATTTGTGAATCCATTCTACAGATTTGTGAAACCATTCTACGGATTTGTGAAACCATTCTACAGATTTGTGAATCCATTCTACAGATTTGTGAATCCATTCTACAGATTTGTGAAACCATTCTACAGATTTGTGACTTTTGCTACAAAAATACCTACATACTTCTGCCCATAGTGCCCAATGTGGTGCTTTGTTTTTATATTTTTCAAATTTATAATCACAGTGTTTCCCATTAACTAAGCTGTTGTGGCCCACCACAGGTTATTTTGTCCTGCCATAGTTCAAGAATGAAGCCAAAATGTTTATTTACACTCATAATAAACATAAAAGATCACTATGTGCTTTGCACCGTCACCTCAGCAAAGCTCGTCTCACAAGTTGGACGACGGTTACTGTGACTAGCTGTTTAAGTGTTTTAATTTTAAGGCTGCCTATAGAAAGGTGGATACCCATTTTTGCTTTCATTTTGGCAGAGCAGGGATTGCATTCCACTTCGTAGTTCCGTTTGCTCTTACCGTAAACCGAGAAACTGTGACTGAGTAATGGAGGTCAGCAGGTAGGCCAGTGAGGTGTAAGAAACTCCAGGCACAATGAATATTCAGGTGAGGGAGCACCTTGAGGGGTGAAAATAGGATGGAAAAGTACAAATAAGGGGGTTAGGGACGCCGTATGTCCACCATGAGTGCGGGAGAGCAATTTGTTCATTAGGGACTCTCAAGGCCTGCATGCCATCTTTAAAAGTATGATGGAGAAGAAAAGAGTGAGCCAAATTTCTAATTGTTAAGGTAGCAATGAGTAGCTAAACTGCTCCTCAATTAGATAGTGGGAGGAAAGTAGCAAAAACATTATGGATATCATTAATATTTACACAATTATGTTGCATTACATTAGATTACAATCACTTAGAAGTTGCTCTTATCCAAAGGGAAGGACATCAGTGTTAGACTAAGGAATACTAAAGGTCCATTTATAATCATTAAGTGCAACGTTAACCTAACAGGCAACAATTTGTATTGTAACAAAAGAAAATACCACTGGACTGATAATCTCTATAAAGTTATGCCTATAACATTATTCCAAAAGGAAATTTGAAGAATAGATAAGTGAGTCAGGGGCACCATGGTGCAATCCAAAGAGTTGAGTCTTCAGGCTCCGTTAAAAGAAGGGCAGGGTTTCTGCAGTTCTGACTACAGTGGGAAGCTCATTTCACCACCAGAGGGCCAGAACAGACAGAAGTCAACTTACTTGTAATATATTTTTTTTATGTATTTACATGTATTCCAGAACTGTCCCAAAACATTAACAAGCATATGTGTAATGTCATCCATTTCATCTTAGGACCATGGCTTTCTTCCTGAACATGTGACTAGGGTTGGGAAACATTTAACTTGCATTTCAGTCATTATCCTCAAGGCATCACTGTATGTAATTAAAGTAATCAGTGGCAAGCAGTTAAAGGATCCGTGCCACTTGCACAATCAAACCACCTGCAGAATTTGTTGGTGCAAGGGTACAATTCTAAACCATGAGTGTTGTGTCTTATCTACAGTGGGCTAGTTTTACACCAAAAACATTTTTTTTGTTACAGATTAGTTTAATCAGTTGTAAAACACCTGATTCAATTGATTAGGTTCTTAGTTTATAATTAGTTGGTTAAATCAGGTGTCATAATGCTGAGCTATAACAAAAACCTGCACCACATCTGAACTTCTTTGATAAGATTGGTCTCCCTAGTGGTAATTTAATAATTAAACTGAAGTGATAAAAGTACTGCAATGTGTTGATTTCATAACCTGTGTCATGGCCCTATATACATTGTTTATTTTTAGTCAGGCATTGTACAGACAGCTTGAGGTACGCAAGGCCCCAGTTGGTCAAAGATCTTATCCTTTTACTGCAGCTCAGGCACAACACAGGCACTTCAGCAGGCAAGTACCACTAGAGGGGAGTATTAGACAAATCCTCCTGGTGCGAGGACCATCCAGGCAGGGCCAAGAAAGTAAGATCCATCACCCAGCATTCCTACAGAAGGTCATTGAGAGAAGAAAGAAACACATGACAGGGTCTCTGATTCAAAGTGTTTTGCAAGTACTGACTGAACATTTATGACTGAGAGCAACAGAACACAATGCACTGTACTGGTTTAAGCAGCATACTAATGCACTACCACAGATTAAGTTCTGACTTTTATAGGTATCAACTCTCAGGTGAAATAGGCGTTTATGTTTGTTTACTATTTTATCTATAGGTATGAAAAACTTTGTGACAACTTGTAATTATAATAAAAGAAGAAAAATATGCTGTGTGCATAAAGATGTTTTCCTGAAAAGTAATAAACTTGAACAAAGGTATGACTTAAATAGAAATTTAAGACCAATTTGTTGCAGGTTTATGAAATAGCAGAAATTTCATTGTAACTGACTATCTCAAATAATTTGGGCCCTAATAGAGCTGGGACACGTGTGATCATTTCTTTGGAGGCCCAACATTTTTGCCTGGACAACCTCTGCTTGACAGCACACTTGATGTGATCACTCTCAAAATCACAATGGAAGAATTACGGATAATTATTATAGATAATGCTTTTCTTTGTTTTCAGAAACATGGCAAGTCAAAATGTCTCCTTTTTGAAGAAAATGGACAACAAAAAAGGCAAATGAAAACAAAAAATTGAACAAAAATAAAGTAAAAGACATTATAAGCAGTACCCAAAAAAAAAAAAAAATAAACAACAGAATAATCACACACTGTAAGGACGTCTTAAAATCAAGGTCACATTATCACCAAGATCTAAAGATTGATGATATTATCAGAATTTTATTATTTAAAATAATAAAATGAACATCAATCAGTTTCCAGAACGCATGGGACACTGGGTCTTTTAAACTCCATGCTTGAAGGTTGTTCTCTGGCTCATTGCCTCAGCAGATGCATTGTTTCATCTTTATGAAATTGAAAGTTTCAAACCCCTGCACTGCTTTGCCCTGGGGGCAGTACAATATAGTCACCTTGTGTTTGTAATAAGCCCATAAAGCACAAGTGATAAACACTCTGAATAGAATAGCTGCAGCATTCAGGGATATGGAGTGGGAAATGTTTTTGATTAACTGGGAAACTAATGTGTATCCTGCAATAATAGAGCCACAGGACATTGGAAATAACAAGCAATAGAATTATGTTTAAAACCATTCTGTGTTTTGGTGTCTTTTCACTACAAGATGTAGAAGTAATGGGAATTGAAGCTGCATGATCATGATGCTGGTAGTATTTGTTTACTAGATTGTGCATTATCTATTGATTTTTCTGTTTTTTTCATGGGTTCTGTTAGTTTTATGGACACCATGTTAGCCTCTCCCCCCTCTCTTCCTCAATTCCATCTGAATTATCCTCTCTCTGCAGTTGAATGCCACACCTCCATTTGCAGCCACTCATGGCTCAAGGGGTGGAGCCTATAGCCACATGCCTGCATTCCTACAAATCCCCTCCTACCGTGTCCTGTCAGTTGTGCTTGCCCCACCTACCAATGCACAACTACCCTGACTCTATAGAGACAGGAACCAACAATCCCCACTAAAACCAGATGCATTTGGTGTCCTGGATTCCAACAGTAAAGTATCGTGCAGGCTAATTTAAGCCGCGTTTCCACCGCAGGAACTATACCCCGGAACTAGGAACCTTTTGAGGAACTCAGTGCGTTTCCACCGCAGGAACTAGGGTCTAAATTTAGTTCTGGGGGCTTTGTTTTACCCCCCAAAACGTTCCTGCTCGGGGGGTAGTACTTTCCGAAAGTACAGGAACCTTTTGGGTGGAGCTTGCAGCGCTGAACATTTCTGATTGGTCGAGTACTCGTAGCATTTGCGTTGTATTTATTTTCCGCCATTACCCGCCATGTTTGAAAATATGCAGCGGCAAACCAATTTATTTTCATAATAACTTCAAATCAAACTTGCATGTTATGCGGCGCAGTAGCCTACTTTTGGTTATAGCCTGTCAACGTCTTGGAATTATAACGTGTGCTCTTCTGTTCTTTTCTTGCTTTAGTATTCGTTTTATAAAATGCTAAGCATTCGTGCTGGGACAGCATATTACGTAGGCTACCAAAACATTCAAACGGATTAATTCGGTTGCTGAATATTTTCTTCCGGATTTTCTTTGTTAGCCCGTTGTAATTGACTCAAAACGTTTGATACAGTTATGTGAGGTATGCGGTAGTTCTGCATAATTAACATTGGTGATACAGTACAAGCAAACTGGAAATCACCTTCCGCACTTTTTATCCGGGTAAAATAACAGGTTAATTCTAGTAATCTTCCCTTTAGCTTTTTCAGACTGCCGTAATTTTACTCAATTTTACTGCCATTTTTCAATTCCACGAAAAGACCAGGAAGACTATGGACTCATTTATGGTGCATGGGACGGAGTGTGGCACAGTGGGTAAGGAACTGCGCTTGTAACCGAAAGGTCGCAGGTTCGATTCCCGGGTAAGGACACTGCCGTTGTACCCTTGAGCAAGGTACTTAACCTGCATTGCTTCAGTATATATCCAGCTGTATAAATGGATACAATGTAAAGTGCTATGTAAAAAGTTGTGTAAGTCGCTCTGGATAAGAGCGTCTGCTAAATGCCTGTAATGTAATGTAATGCATGGTTCGCATCTGGAGGGCACACTTCGCTGCTCGGCTAGCAGTAACTTCGAAGGAAAGCAAACGGTGGCTGTACCACTACTAATTTACATTTTCACGCAAGTCCGAGTTTTCGTTCTATTCTTGTCATTTTGCGATTAGCCTATATGGAATTGACGACGAGAAAGTAATAAAGCAGCAAATTGTTTACAACGTGTGCATGTTTTCTGCTGTTAATGAATGTGTTTGAGAGGATATATGAAAATCAATAAATACAAAAGTAACCATATATAGTCATTGTTGGTAACCCGTTGTATATAAGTGGAATAAACCCCTCCGGGCTGTCCCGTTTATTAGAAAATAATGTAGGCTACTTCGGTGGTAGTATGGGATTACAGAAGAAATCATATGACAGATGGACCGACGACAACGTCAGTGGGCTAATTTGCCTAATCTTCGCGGTACTTTAGACCCCGGTGGAAACGCAGACAACCATTGGCTGAAGGAACCTTTTAGTTCCTGGTAAAGTAGTTCCTGGGACTGAAAGTTCCGGGTAATTTTGGTGGAAACGCGGCTTTAGAGAGCTACAAATATTTCCCAATAAAACAAATATTGGGGAAAGGTGGTACACCTGTTAGGAACATTAGCATGAGTCTTATTATGTGTTCATGTTATATAATATGCTATGTTACCATGTTTGCTATGCATGAGATGGATGTTGAAAATGGTGCTGTGAGCAGAGATGTTCATTATTCATCAACATAGGTTTAAAATTCACACAGATTTCATAACACAAATGAATGAAGAAGTGCTCCGTTGACACAATTTCTGAGGGGAAATTTCAAAACATAATACTAGAAAATATATCATAGACATAGCATTACAGTGACACAGAAATAAATATTAATTGAAGCTTGAACACCACATGAGCACTGTTGTGCAACACAACTGATATGCCCTGTATTTGTGGGAGAGAGAGAAACTAAGAAGTCATTTGGCATCATATCACAAATTAGCCTCTGAATTCACTTGAGTCTCTACTTCCTATCTCTCTTTTCCCACCCACCTGCTCTCCCACCCTCACCCCCACCCCAACCCCAACCCCAACCCCCTGGCAGCATTCCCAGTAGCTAGACAGAGAAAGGGGGGGGGGGGGTGGGTGGATTATATATATATATATATATATATATATATATATATATATATATATAAATGCACATGGTAAAAGAAAAAGGGAAGAATACTTTTTGATGATAAAACATGCACAATTAAAGACACATACTACTAATTATGAAGGTTTGTATGATCAGGGTAAATTCAAGAAGGGAAATAGACTTGCAAAGGCAGTTCCCATTACAGAAACAGTTATTTATCAATTTGAAAAAACCATTTCTAGCTAAATTAATTCTTATTGGAATCTTTAAGTCAAGGATGGGAATAATAATGCTCACACAGTAATAATGTGAAGAGAGCAGGATGTTAAACTGGCAGAAAGGGGGAAACTATACACACTGTAAACTGTGATACGAGCACTGATTATGAATGTGCATTTAAAGGAGGGTAAGAATGGTTTAAATATGAATGAATGAACTCCAAATGTCTATCCTTAATATATATATATTTTTTTAATACTACGATTTACACCCACGCAAACGTTTTTTTTTTTTTTTTTTTTCAGTCCAGATTAACGTTTTTTTCCCATATATTGAAATTAAATTACTTAAGCATGGACATGTGTGCTTGCAAATATGCGTGAATATCTAATTAATTGAATAGATATTTGATATTTGTTTAAACAATATCAGTAGGTGAAAAGAAATTACATTTCTGCCGGTGTTAAAGCGACTGAAAATGACACAGACAGAGAGAAAGGGGTGGGGTAGGGAGGAGGGGAGACGCCAAGTGGCACCTTTCCCTTTAAAGAAAAAAGAAAAAAGATAGAAAGAGAGAATCCGACCGCTGCACTATATTGAATAACCGATTGTATGGGAATCCCTCTTCAACCAATATACACATATCGACACTTGAACGGAGAGAAATGAAGAAAGAACGTGCAATTTGTATATACAACAAATAAACACCAGGCGCATTTTGGGTTTTTCTAGGTAATATAACCAAGGTTGTCGTGTGGGCTATGCGATTGTGTGAATTGTAACCATATTGGGTCACTGACATAGGCTATAGACTTCTCGTTCGCGTGGACTTCAAAAAACGAAGAAAAAGAAGAAACGATACACAAAAGAAGAGGGAGAAAATTGGCTGAAACGTGTGAGCCAGTGGAAAGAGTGCACGATAGGTGTTTTCAGTCTCGTTACGTCTTGGTCGTAGCCTAATGCTTTGGGGAAGAAAAAAATTGACGAATATTAAGAAGGACAGTACACACAGTGAGGAAGACCGGTAGAAGAAAGAAACAGCAGGGATTGATTGACAAAGATTGACGACATTAAGGGAGGGAGGAAAGATGTGTATTGGAAATTGAGAAAAATGTGCTAGTATTTTGAGGCGAGACACCGCCGCCACTGGGTGAGAGAGACATAATTAGGCACACAGCTAGTAGACAAGCCCAGTACTGTTATTAATACGTTGCAATAACAGTTACCACAATAATAACAAACATCCAATTAACCAGTTTCATTGCCTATTAAATATTTTAATTATCTCGAAAAGAGACGCTACTGAGAACCGAAGAGAAATTGGAAAATTTTATCTTTTCGATTATAAAACAAAAATCAACGTTTTGTTTGCGTGTGTGTGTTGATGTGCGTGTGTTATACACGCACACTGTACACAGACACGAACCGATCCCGACCAAAACCAAGTAAGTACTTGAATAGGTTTTTGTGTGTGTTTTGTGCAGTGGTCCGTCTATGTACAGGTGGTCAAACAAATCTAAGAACAGTATGTGCTTGTGATACTGAATGTATTTATGTATGCAAATGTATGACATCTGCAGATATTTAGCATATACACGTATATCGAGGACACTCAACAAGTATTACACTATAACATACAAATCCCTGCGTATGTGCAGTTATATGTGTTATGTACCCCTTGTGTGTGCGTGTGTGTGTGTGTGTATGCTTGTGTCGGTGTGTATGCATGGCTTTTTGCGTTCCTTTCTGTCCCTGCCCCTAATAAAGTGAACAGCCACAGTGTAAGTGTTAATGAGTGAACTTAAATATGTATATCAGTAGGCTATTGAGTCAACATTTACGCTACATGGCTAAACAGAGCTACGCACATACACATTTTCTAATGGTTTTATATCATGTTATGTATTACAATACAGTTTAATACTGCAAATCACTATATAACTCCTCTATCAAGTTGTTTGTGTGTATGCCCTGTAAGTAGTCTGTACATTATAGCTGCTAAGCACCTCCGTCTCCAAAGGGATGAGTAAGCTAATTGAGGGATGGGGAAAGGGGGTGGGGGGTGGGGGGGGTGGTTGTTATTAAGGTGGGGGTGGACTGGCAGGGAGCAAGAAGGTATGATGTGCAGATACTTGGGGGGGGGGGGGGGCACAGAGGAAAGAAGGCATGATATGGCAAGTTCAGAGAGACAGCCAAGAAATAAGGAGAGAGTCGGGACAAGACAAAACACAAGTGGAAATGGCAGTGGAAGAGCAGAGTCAGGGATAAAGAGGGGTAATTATGTGGCTTTAGTTATTAAGGTCAATAAAAAAGTGTGCATAATTCAGAAGTTAGATCGATAGAATCTTCCCTTCCTCAACTCTTATCTCCGATCCCATCATCAGTATTTCACGTGCGTGTGCTTTTTTGTCATGCTTCTTTGGTTTTGTCCATCTGCTCTTGTCTTTCTAAGCAGTTCATTTGCATGTCCATCAGTTTTTGTCTGTCTTCCTTTAATACATCAGCATATTGCTCTCTTCAGTACCTTCCAATCTATATGCCTATAAAGACAGCTCTCTCTGTCTCATATTTGTCTGCCAATACCATCTTTGTTTTTGTTTAAGGCTGTAACCTAGAAATTATCCTTCTGCTCTTTAAAGGACATACTGCCCTAAATGTTGCTCAATCTCATAGAAAAATGTGTCAGAGTTGATGTTTAATGTGAATATCTTGCTTATACACAGATTCTTTCTCAACTGAACTACCAATAACACTAGTGTTAATGAAAGCTCTTGTACTTTGTTAGCAATTATCTCTGGCTCAACTTTTTGTCCATTTCTAGCTAATACACTGAGATATTAGTGATGTTAGCACATGCTCTTTCTCCAGGTCAACCTCCTTCCACTTGTTATTTTCTCTTCATCCCCCTTTCTCAGTACCCTTTCTCTCCCCTTCTCTTTATGCCCCCTCTTAACAACTAAACCTCTCCACACCTTCCTCCTCCCTTTAAATATCAATTTTCATGCTCTTCATTCAACTCCTCTCAAATTTTTATGGCTGTTGTTGCTTATTTAGTTACTAAGCAGATGCTCCACATCCCTAACAGTTTATTCATGCATGCAGCTTGATACTGAACCAATCAATTTGAAATACCTTGCCAATACTTCACCTGTGACTCTAATGTTCTGGCTACAGTCTCCAGATCCTAAATACATTTGGCATTGACACATACAGTACTAGTTACAAGTTAGTACACGTTCTTATCCCTCCCACCCTACAACCAGTCCAATCCTTTCTTTTTTCTACTTTCTCTGTGTGCTCTGCTCATCCATCTCCCTTTGTGTGTATCCAATCTTTCCTCTTTCTCCCATATCTGACCTCATTCTATGCCTTTCTCCCTCCTTACCTCTAAACAGCTTCCCTTTCTCTCTTTCACTCTCCAAACCTTATCTTGACCCATTCTGTCCGTTTCTCCCTCTGCTAAGAATAGTTAGCAACAAGTTCATATGTGACTAGGCTCAACACATTGATATCCCCCTTTCTCTCCATCTCATTCATTCCTTAATCCCTATTAATTTAATTGAGCATTATGAAGAGCTGGTAATTAACTGGAAAGGGCAGGTTTCTTAATGAGTATTTTAGTGGAGATAGAGACAAGCAGACCGAGAAAGAGGTTAACGCTGGGAGGATATAAGAAGAAAATAATACTATTAGTTGGAACCCGCTGTGCATGTCCTGGTGGTTTCCCTTAGAGAGAATACTGCTTCCAGCTCTCCCACTCAGACTCACTCTCCCATGTCTCTCTCCTGATTCCCTTGCTTCTTTTCCTTTTCCCCTATTGTTTGGGCTGCCCCTGCAGCCATCCTGTTTTCTCATGCTCACCATACAGGACTGCAGCAGTGGCAGATACAGGTCCTGGAGGGCCACTCTCCAGGAGCCCTGCGCTTCATATAGAATCACATGGTCTGGTCAATGGTGGCTCTGAATGAATCAGCATAATTGCTCCTCCCTGTCCTGACAGCGAGAGCTGTTAGAATGGAGCAGACCTGCGATATGACACAGAGGCAGGGAGAAAGAGGTGGCACACAAGGCCTGGTCACCTCTGCAGTCTCCTGGTTTATTAATGGGTCGGTGTCTTAAACAAACCCAGAACATCACAGCACAGTCCAGGACAGGCACCCAGGGATGGCACAGCACAGATACTCAGGATGGGGGGTTATATGTTAAAACGGCAGCCCCGTCCCCTGGAGATGCTGTGGTAAATGTGCACCTGGGAGGACAGAGGATTCTGACCTTGCAGTACAGTGAGCATATGATTCCGCTGACATTCATCATTTCATTGTTTAATCCTCTCACCCACTTTGTCTGCCTAACCCATCACTCATTCCCGATATCTTTTCTTTGCTGCTCACTCCCTCCCTGTTGTATCACACATTCAGTCTCTCACATTCTCCCTAAGGCATGCAGAATGGTAAAGCATTGTCACTTTATTAGCCTCTGTTATCCCTGTTGTGGTAACTGTCTTTATTACATCAGTATGTGTGTCTGTTTTTATGTCCTTGTATTCTCCTTCCTGCACATTATCATATCCAGCATCAAACATGATGGTTAATAAACAGAATGGTTAATGCAATATATACTGTGAGCATGGATAGAACAGGGATTCCAAGTACACAACCAATGTAATTAACTCACTGACACTATCAAAATAACCATTTGTTAAAAAACTGACTGACTCAGCTTCATATTTTCTGTTGTATCTTAACACTGGATCTAGCAATTGCAGAAAAACATACATACGGACAGAGAGGATATTGTAGTTCATCTATGCTGCACTGAAAGGGAGGGGGAGACTGCAGTATTTTGTGCTTCTGCAGTACCTCCCTTCGTCCTGTGAGTGTCTCCTCAGTACTGCACTCATAGAGAGAGAGAGAGAGAGAGAGAGAGAGAGAGAGAATTGCGACAGTGAAAGCGAGAAAGCCCAAATCAGGAGGTATGTTGATAGGGAGACGGACGGACAGATGCCATACATGTGTATCTCCTTGTATTCTTCTGTAGTGTCCTGCCTTAGAGTTACTGTATTTAGTCAGCCTTCTCTTGCTGTTGAGTCTGTCCTCTCATTCTGCATTGCTTGTGCCCTCATTCATAATTCCACCCTTCCTGCTCACATCTCTTTTACCTTCCTCTCTCCTCTGCTCATTCCTTTTCTTTCCTCTCCCCCTGTTCTCTCCTTTTATCTTCCTCTGCCTTGTTTCTCCATCCACTATTCTTTCCCTCTACCTTCTTGCATGCCTTTCATACTTGCTCTGTCTGTCATGTTCTCCTTACATGACCTATTTTTCTGTTTCTTCCTGCATTTTCCCCTGTTCCCAGTATCTCTCTCTCCTCCCTTCCTCTCAGTGCCTCTCTGTCACCTGTGTCAATTGTTATCCCTTCTTTCTTCACCCCTGAACCCTTCCTTCCAGCCGCCTCTTCTTCCTTCTCTCTCTGTTTCTGAGTCAGTAGGTTTTCCTTTTTTTTTACTGCCGACTATAGGAGCCAGTCTTGCACAGTCAGCACTCCTCCAAATTTATCATTCACCCTTTCTCCCCTCCCCCTTTCTGCCTCTACCTCTCCATCATTCAGTCTACTAATCCTTCTTCATCCCCCTTTTCCTCTCTCCCTCTCTCAGTAAATTGTAAGTGGTCATGTTTGGAAATGTCCTGCCAGTGCAATTATCCTGTGTTAGCAAGTGCTCATACCTTGGCCTGTTCTCAGCCATCTCCAAAATTACTTCAAAGAGGCTTTTGTATTTTTATTCCCTCTGCTCCTGAATATGAGCATACCAGAGCATATATGGCTCTCACACGCACTGCAGGTATAGGGCTGCTTTTCACCTTTTTTGTCTCCCTTCATATTTCTCTTCTATTCTCATTATTATCCTACTGACTCCCCTTTTCTGTCTTCTTCTTTTCCCTCTTCAACCTTACCCCCTACTCCTCTTTACTCGTTCATTTCCCTTTTTCACCACCCCTGTATCTGCCCTTCCTCTTCTCTTTCAGTTTATGCTCTCCTAGCAGTGTGAACAGTAATGGAACCTGCCATGTTCAGAGCACTTCAAAGCCCGTTCTTCAGGAACATGTTTACTTTTATATACTACAGAAGTGTTGTCACTGTAGAGATATGAACAGAGTTTAACCCTAACATGTCTCACATACCACTCCACTAATATAAAAAATATTTTTATTGTTTTTTACTTTATACAATTTTACTTAAATGTCCAGTCAGTTTTCCTTCAGTATTACTATGCCCTACTCACCACTCTCTTCCTTGTACTTCATTTTCTCCAGCTGCTCTTCCTAAATGCTTTTCTTGTCCAGGGTATGACCCCGATGAAAGTTTTTTAAATGAACAGCACATTTTCTCTTTGAAATCCCATTCTTCCACCAACATTGTGGCTAACGCAAAATCCCATTGAGCCATTGGACTGATATAGAGGGAATAGCTGATGGTTTTATGGTCATAAATGTGGCAAGCGCCGCATTCAGGAAAGAAAACATACGACATAAAAGAACATTCGGTTATGTATCGTTGCATTTGCGACAAAATTACAGCGCACAAATGTGGTAAATCTTAAATGTCTTGTAACGATGAAATTACAAAATATTGCACAATTAATATAAAGTGCTGGGAAACAGCTGAACGTGTATTCCCCTCTTACGGGTAAACAAGCGAACAGTGTGCGCGCGCTGTCCGACGTTCTGAAATCTGAAACGCACTCGGCGCTTCAGGACAGCTCAAAACGATTATCCATATCGTTGTTCCAATCCTCCGTCGATATTGCTTTTCATTTATTCGGATTTTTATTCATCTTCTTTTAACTTTCTTCATCTAGATGTGTAGACGCTCACTCTTGTCCGATGTTCGTTTTTGCTTTCTTAAATGCCTGCGTCTGTTTTACTCCGTGGTTTAAATATGTGGTGTCCTCAAAGTCTCCTTGTGTTTCTACTCATGTTTTTCTTCTGCTTAATAGACATCACAGGTAATCCGCATGTACTCCTTTTTTCAATTCCTTTTTAGCACATGCTATTTCATTTATCTTTCAACATTTGTATACGGATGACATAATGTTTCCTGCCCACCCCCCACCTTCTACCCCAATGCTCCGGTCAGTAGCAGTGTGATATACTGTACAGTCTGGTTAGTCCACATAGTTTGTCAACCTCTTTTTCTATTATCTTACCTGATTGCTGTTCTTTTGACATCTTTCTTCTGAGGTATTTTTCTTTCCCTAATAGTATTAACTTTGTCTATACTTGCAATTTATGAACGTGCATGTAAAGTACTGACTTCAGTTAGTAGATAGATAGTAGGTAGATAGAAAGCAGGAGGGGAGTTGAGGAGAGATAGCAAAGACAGAGAATAAATTAGAACCACATCTTTGTGGATGACAGTATGCCCTCAGGGGCACAGGGAGAGAGAGAGAGAGAGAGAGCACAAGAGAGAGAGAGAAAGAGAGAGAGGAGGGTTTAAAGAGTAAATTTAAGTGCAGGAATTGAAGGAAAAGGCTAACAGGAGAGGAATGAATAATAAAAAAGCAAGCAGACGTCATAAGCAGGGAGAAGGAAAGAAGTAAAGGCAAAAAACCTGCGCAGGAAGATTGTCATGCGTATATGTTAACCTGAGTATGGGAAGGACAGGCGGAATGACAGAGAAGGAAGACAGAGGCAGATGGAGAGAGCTGCAAACAAAAGAGGAATGAATTAAAGACTGTGAGAGAAGAGCAGAGTGAAGAAAAAACACAAGAGATCCTAAGGTAGAGAAAGGCAAAAAAAAAAAAACTACCCGAGCATAGCAGAGTGAGGGAAAGAGTGAGAGCGAACACTGATTTGTTCAATGAAATTTGATTCCTTTATGCGGAACACGAGAGCATGAGAGAGTGAGAGAGCAAGAGAGAGAGAGAGAAAGCGAGGAGGGGGAGGTGGGGGATAAAGGAGGCTATTTCTTTGAATGAAAGGACAGGTTAACACAGTATTTGCAAAGTAGCAGGAGAGAAGCAACCTTTGAAAAATAAATAATAAATACACAGATCTGCAAGAAGGGGAAAGCTGGTTTTGAGGAAGAAAATCTTATTTGTACTGCAGTAAAAATCATTCACTTTTGTATCACACCCCTCCCCCTCCATTCTCAATGCAGTATATGTGCTAATATACTGTGGTGAGTAGTTAGCCTTTGACTACATTCTGTTTTAACCCTTTATGTTGTTTCTGCATTTCATGCACCTTTGTTTAGCATTAACTACATTCTTATGTCTCCTCTGTCTCTTCCCATTGCCTCTTAAAGGGATTTAACATTTCTCCCTCCCTACTGCCCTCTCTTTTTTAAATCTCCCACAGACTCTATTTTAACTGTGCCCGGAAATAGAACAACCATTTTGTTGACAAATAATGTGTTAAGAATAATTACAGATATTTTCAAATAGAGCTTGGGCACTTTGCAGATGCAGAAAAACATCTACTATATTCTACATGATTACAGTACAGTAGGGGTTAATGCATTGCATATAGCGACTGTATAAACTGGGCTCCACTTTCTGTTAACAATGCACTCTGCAAAAGAGGAAGACACTACACTAATAGGTCTGCAGTCTTTCCCCCCATTTTGTAGACCTCAGCAAATAATCTGTTTCTGCCTCTAGCTTTTTCTCTCTCCTTTTCCCCGTAGGATAAGCAAGGAGAGGGAGGGGAAAGGGTAGACTGGAAGACTTAAGCCATTTTATTTTCTTACTGGCCAAATTCAGGAGTGCTTTAGTGGATAAAGAAACACTGAGCCGTTGCTCAAAAAACACATTAAAAAATAATGTGAAAAATCTCTAAACAAAAATAACCCTGATCATCATGTGTCATGTAGCATGTTTATCCTTATTTGTCAGGCGTGCAAAAGCATTCCTGTGAAAACCTGTTTATATATTTTTCAACGGTCCATAGCTCTTTTGCAAGTCTTCAAATCTTTGTCTTATCAATGCTAAGGTGTGTCTGCATCCATCTACTCAGTATGCAAAGTCCTTCTTTCCAAAAATAATAGCTTTCAGTTGTTCAGTATGTGTATATACACTGTTTACCCCCTCTGTATATCACTATAATGTATGGCCCAGTTTGCATTCACAAGTGGTAATTAATAGTTTTCATAGTATGTATAACTGCTGCTGTGTTGTGTTAAATCATATTTCTATATTCAATATATACTTAGAGAAGGAACTCTATCCAGAGTTCAATTTGCATACAAACATGTTCTAATATTGTATAAGAAACTTTTATATCCAGAATTATGATACAGTTTTTACTGTAAATTATTATACACAGTTCCACCTTTGGTTTAGTTTTTTAAATGGGAATAATTCCATCGTCTTTTTTGCTAAATGTCTCCCTTTCTCCCTCCACAGACTCCTCCTTCCCCCCTCCTCCCTCCGTTCTCTCTCTCCTCCTCTCCCTCCCCCCGGTCCCTTATGCTCAGTTCAGTGTGTGTCTCCTCTTTCAAAGGGCGCAAGGGTGGGAACAAGTCGTCCAACAAAGCATGTTACAGTGCAGACATGACTTGTCCGCCAGAAAGCGAGAAAATAGTGATAAACTGCGGGGGGGTGAGACACGAAACCTACCGCAGTACCCTAAAGACGTTGCCCGGTACCCGCTTATCGTGGCTCACAGAGCCGGATGCATTTAACAACTTCGATTATGATCCCAAAAATGACGAGTTCTTCTTTGATCGCCACCCGTCCGTCTTTTCTTTCATCCTCAACTACTACCGGACTGGAAAGTTGCACTGTCCGAACGATGTATGCGGTCCACTGTTCGAAGAAGAGTTGGCGTTTTGGGGCATCGACGAGACGGACGTTGAGGCGTGCTGCTGGATGAATTACCGACAACACAGGGACGCGGAGGAAGCGCTGGACAGTTTTGAGACTCCAGAGCCTGACCCTCCCGAAGATGACCCCGCACTAGGAGGAGCGGATGGGGACCTGAAAAGACTGTGTCTGCAAGAGGACGGAAGGAAAGTCGGCTGGTGGCGCGTTTGGCAGCCCAAAATTTGGGCGCTTTTTGAGGATCCCTATTCATCTAAATATGCCCGGGTGAGTAAGCCTAAACACCTGACTTTTATTGGGTTACTTGTCATTCACACGTTATATCAATGTCACAACAACGTGTGTCCCGAAATAATATTCTTTTTCAAAGTTGATATCCATGGTGTTGGTATTCATGGTGTTGGTTCCTAAAATTATTTCAGCTATTGCTATCCGTGATGACGCTTACAAGCTCTACCGCGACCAAAATCATTATAATTTAAATTCCCTGCACTGAGCTAGCCTACGAGTGACAGGTCTTGTACGGTAGTTGGTAAAGACAAAGTTACACGACCGATTATTTCAATGCGCACAATAAATAGTCAATGACTGAGAATTATGTTTAACTGGCATGTGCAAGGAAAGGTTTTTTTGTTGTTGTTGTTGGGGTGGGGGGCTCTTGGTATTGTTGTAAAGATTGAAGTTAACATTTTTATATCTGATGGCATTGTCAGATATGTTCTCAACGTTGTACTGCTTCCATTATTTAATCGGACTTCACTCTTATTGAGACATCAGAATATTTGTTATTATAATTGGTCATCAGCGTCTCGCTCGTTCATCATTGGTAACCTCGGTGTTTTGCTTCAATCGAAGCCCATTGTCAATCATTTTGCATACCTGTTCGTTACTCCACGTAGGCTAGGTCCACTTTACGCGCGATTATAGCGCACTCGTTCATGGCATTCTCTATCTTACCGCAGTTTTCTCCTGCTGGTCTCAGCGCGTCGGGTTCTGTCTCAGTCGCAGCGTTTCCTCGTCTCTCACTATTCTCTCACTGTTTAAGTGCAGCGTTTTCTCTAACCCATATAATTGGTAATGTAATGTTCTGTCCAGTGGATTTAACCTTCTGTCTTGCACATTTGTTGCACCCACCACTAGTCACTCCAACCCAAAATCTGTTCAAATGCACAACAGCAGTTACCCGGAACCAAGGGGTGTTCAACATACGTGCTATTCTAAGTTGTTCCAAGTGCAGCTATTCATTTATTAAAACCAATACTGGCTATCATACGTGGACATTATACACATTGCAATGCACCCATTTGAGTGCAGATATGTTTCACAATGAAGCTATTGCCTGACACTCTCTACAAATGTTAAGTCAGTGATTATTAAGCATATGTTTATTGTTGGTTGCCCTTTGGGAATTAGATTTCTAGTTGTATGACTCATTAAATATGAAATGTAGATTGAGTGTGCATCATAGGAGATATGCCATGTCATACGCATGCTGTATATCTACTGTAATTAGTGCATGGTCATGGTATGTGCCCTTTTGTGTGTGCTAAAACGGATTACTAAATTGACAATTTCACATTAAAGGTTAATGTTATACTTCTGGTTTTCATGATAATTGTAGGCATATATTTCATATCAGAATGAATATTTCTGCATTGTGCAAACAATATGGTGCACAAAATGGGGCTGTATGGGGTGGATTCAACGTTTTGTCCCTCTCCATTTATTTATTTCTCTGTTTTGTGTGCTTGGTATTGCCCACCCTTCCATGTTGTAGTCATGTGGCCTTAGCTGGTGCGACAGAAGAGCTCCCCCTTGGGGGCAGTGTGTACCATACGCCCCCCCCCCCCCCCCCCCCCATTCCTATTTACAAGTCTACCTGACTCCCACTGTTTGCTGCTGACACATATCCAGCTTCCGAATAGGAAGTGTCAGTTGACAGTATCAGATGGACATCTGACATCTGAAAGGATAATTTCCCTATAAGGCTTTGGATGCGAAACGGGATAGCAGCAGGTGCCTTTCAGTCGTCTCCTCCTGTGCGAGAGTGACTGTATGGCTGTAGGGAGACGGTTACCTGCAGTAACCCACACGCTGCAGTCATCACAACTTTCTTGTGTTCTGGGATTTTTTTTCTCTCTGCCAGATTTTTCTGCTGCTTTCAGACATTGCACTGTGAAACATATGAGCATGGATAGGGGTTCACAGTACTGTTTCCATGCATGGTGGGGATTTCCTGTCTGTATTCCAATGTACTACGTGTGTATTTATTGTACTTTGACATTCACTGAGCTGTACTGGCCTACAGTATCTTAACTGTGTTAACTAATATGTTATAATAAGCTATTCTACCCTGAATTAGAATTACTCCGAAGTACAACAATTGCACTGGGCATTGAAGTATAGCCTATCGCATCGAATGTCCTCGATTTAATGTCTGTATCCATTTCTGTCTGCATACCTGACTCCACTACACACCGACTTCTATTTCAGCCATTTATGTCTGTCCAGATCAGTGACCCGGATCACAGCGTATTAAATGGTATTTCTGTGGATTCGGGTACTATATCAATAAAGTATGCTATATCGACAGAATTGCGTGTAGTTCGGTATTTCGCCTTCTGAAACAGGAGAGAACTGGAGTGGTGGTTATGTCTTCGATCGATATGATTGTCAACGTCGACAACTCAGATTATTTACAATAGTAATCACGTGTAATATGTAGCCGAATTCTTGATAAATGCTCCATTTGGCCATCCAGCGTGTAGCACCAAGTATGATCAGCGTGTGTTGCGTGCGTGCTGTTGCTAGCATAGAAGACATGAGATGCATATCATCATTGTTTTACTGTGGTACCAGTAAGGCATTCTGTATGATCTGTAGGAGGACAATGTGATGATTTGCTGCGTTGTTAATATAATTAGCGGTCAGTATTGTAATATATGGCATTAATATAACATCACAGTCATTCGATTTCCGCAGGTTCACGTAGGACCGCTAAGCGTCTTATCCCATCTCTGTGATAGCGTAACACTGCGGTGTCCTACGACTCGAGCTGACTGCGCGTACATTTCTACTGCAGTAGACCACGAAATAACCCTAATAACACGCAAGGAAACAGGCAGAAAGGGGGAAGAGGAGGAGGGGGAAGGTGTGTGTATGCGTGTGTGTGCGCGCGCGCTTGCGCGATCACGTGTTTGCGCTAGCCTTATGTCTTCGATCGGGAATCAAAGCACAGGAAAATGGACGTACTCTCCTTTTCCCGTCTTTCTTACTCTGTTGTGCTGAGTCTTGTGATTGCTGGTGTGTTTATTGCTTAATTATACATTTGTGTACCTCACCTCTAATTGGTAATTGCTTCTTTTTCATATTTTATCATATTTCTGTTCATATGGTGCACACACATACACACAAACACCTGCACATATTTACAGAGCTTGTGAGAGAGTGTGAAAGATTATAAAATAAACAGTACAGGAGGAAATAAAAACAAATAACCACACAAATGCACACAAACCTTACTTAAAGCACATTCCAAATGGTAGGCAAACTGTGACTTGTATCTGTTTATTTTCTGCAGTTATGTACCGATATATCTTTATGCACTAATTGCTGTCTTTATGCATCAATTCATTGAAACAGCATCATTTTTAAAAACCCAACAATAGTATGTTCTGTGGTTCACTATTTTTCTCTGTGACCCTGATCAGAATAAGCAGGTATAGATAATGGATGAATGGATGGTTCACTATTGGCTCCATTTGTGTGGAATGGTGTTTTGCAGCACTGGACTTGCTGAACAATGCTATCATGAACACAGATACAGTATACCACATCACAGCACAGTGGCTTGGAGGTTCTGGTGCTTCTGCTTAGATCATGGAAAAAGACCCCCATGTTTTTTTGTATGCACAAGGCATGTGTTCAATGAATCTTTGTCTTACTTAGGAAACTTTGTACTGGGAAACGTGTGTGATACACTGGGCTGCCAGCGCAGGGCTGCTTCTTTCTCTGCTGCAAGGTTCCTCCCAAGATTTCTTCACATCGGGGAGTTTTTTCTCACCGCTGAGTGTTTTTCTTCCCACCGAAGAGCTTTTTTTTAACCTCAGTTGCTTGCTTTTTGGGGGTTCAGGCCTGGTTTTTGTCCAGTTGTTCTTCTGTTTCTCTGTAATGCATCAATGTAACAGTTCTTTATATAAAAATTTAAAAAGCGCTCTACAAATAAAATTGATTTGATTTGATATGTAGCACTTTAGACACAGATGCGGTTCTTGGGAAAGCCTGTGACAGAAATATGTTCATGCAATATATTTTCACAATACCCTCCATAGCTGTATGCAGGGATGAGTTTTACCAACAGAAATGTGTTCATTAGATTTGTAAAGCGTTGTGGGTTCATCACTTTATCACAGTCCCTAGAGTGGGTATAACAAGCACTGGCAGCCCCCAATTCTCAAGAGAGCTAATCAAGGTCTATCTTTATTGGATGAATTCAGATGTCTTGCATGACCTTTTTGAGTGCTTGTCCTCCATCTCATTTTGGCCTACCATTACAAACTCTACTTGATCAGAATCAGTTAAATGTGGCCACAGATTATTTGTCAAAACGCATGGCACCTAAACACAAATCCTTGGGCATTTGATTCAAGGTCTTGCTTTCTGGTTGTTGTCAGGGTTTTTTTTTATGGAACATCCTACTGGCAGCAAGAAATGTTAATCTTCTCTATCCTCAGCTCTGTGATTGATGCACGTCTTTCTGTGAGAGTGATATAATCAGTGGGCTCCAGAAAGCCATGGACACTGTATCTGTGCAGTGCATGCAGGTGGAGTCCTGTGACATCGTAAAGCAGCCCCAGCACAAATCCATGCGTGTCAGCAAAGGGCTGTGTGTGCCAGTGAAGACTTGTGTTGAATGTCACCCTGCTGCGGCTTCTCTCTGATGTCACGCAGAGCTACCAAATGACTCCATGTCAGTCTGTGGTAGGGGGCTGGAGTATTAACACCCCCTGACTGAGCTAGGCATTAGCTACTCATTAACCCACGGTCCCCATTTGGAAGGAGTGTTCACTGAGTTTCAAATACGTGACATTGCTGAATAATTACTGTTTTGCATGTTAGGGGTGTACAGAATGCCACTGTACAAACAACAGATAGATTTTGATATGCAAACATTATCTTTAGTACAATTTGTTGTTCAAAGCAGCTCTGCGGGGTATAAAGGCCATCTAGAGATCAGAGTATTGAAAGGGCAAATGTAAGCATAGACACAACAGCCTGCCTTGATATCAGACCTCAACCTTTCAGTGGTGGATATAGGATTTTGACCACAATGGCCTGAAGTGTGTTTACTGTAATGCGACAGCGTGCTCTGTATTTACATAAACTATGACATTCTGTCTTCTTTCTGCTGTCAGATGCTGTACTTGTGGTGCTGTGTTGTGAAACCATACCACTTGTGGTTGTGGGATTGAATATCTTGTGATTCAAATCAAAAAGCTGCTTTTTACAGATGAAGATCTATTTAGTTCTTGCCCTAGCAGACAATAAGAAATTGTGGAGGCTCAATGTATTGTTTTTTCTGCAGTTCAACATATCGTGTGCACAGGGTATTTGAGCTTTGAGAATAATGTAATGGGAATTGAAACTGTACTTCCTTTTTTATTACTGTGGGATTGATGTCTCTTGTATAATTGACTAATCAGCATTTGGGTCTCACAATGATTACTTTTACATTGTAGCACAATCGCGGGTGGAGAACAGTCAAGTATACTGTAAATCCATGTGAGTTCACAAAGTTTTCCTCGCAATGGCGTTTTACACTCGAACAAAATTAGTTTTGGCAGCTTGCGCATTAATTTTGCTTAGGCTTGTGTATGGATTCTAGCTCATCATTTTGTTTACTGTCCATAGTTCTGCTGTGGTTTCTTGTCAATGATAAACCTCCTCATTGTTTAATTTGCATCAGCATGTGTTGCATGCAACGTAATTGTCAGGGCAGCCCAAGAGAGGTAATTCTGAAATTCTCAGCTAAATCAAAGAAAGGACGCTCCACCTGAAAATTTATTTGAGAAAATGAATGCCAAGAATGTTGTTGTCTTGTCATTAATGTTCATAAAGTAATTTTTAAATAGTCCCACACTTCTTTGATGTGCGAACTTCCCATTCACTCTGAATATCTGTGACATTGTCTGTTGGAGCAAATTATAGTCAAAGATAAAAGATGAAGATGGCAAAAACGTGATGTCATATTCTTGTGATGTGAAAAATTTCAAACTGCATCATATTTTTGACTAGGAGAGGTAATAAAGAAATTGTTTGAATAATGAATTGAGTCATAATTTGAGTGGTATGCTATGGCAGAATGTAAACCACGCAGATGTGTGTTTCTGCTGGTGACAATAGGTAAATAGTGTAAATAGTAATCTTTCATTCAAATAGTGATGATCCTGTTCATTTGTAAATTACATCCTCTGTGTAGATGAGCTTTCTTTTTAATTTGATAGCAGCTTTTCTTGTACTGAAAATACCCTTGTTTTCCAGTCCTGGGTTCCACTGAACTTCACATTTGCTTCCATTTTGGAAGTGTGATCATAAGCTCTCAACTTTGCCAGATGGAATGTAATTTATTCAGAAATTTGCTGTGGGCTCCACTTGTTTGGATTTGCAACATTTGGAAATCACCTATTTCATTTTGATTGTGCATCAGTCTGTTTACAATGCTGTATTGTCCTTTCAATGAGGGTGTACCAATTTAACATCTGAAATGTGGTTATGTACCTCTGTCTGTCAATTGCATGTCACACCCTATTTTCTGTGTAGACTACAGTTCTTTCTTTTATAAAAGCTAATTGTCCATCCCATTATACCTTTATTTTTATCACTCCCTGCTGTTCTGTCTTTCTCTAAATTCAGCTAGAAAAGACAAATGTGGGGAAAAATCTTTCTGTCATTCAAACTTCACAGCAGTATCAGATTATTTATAACTGTGTGATATTGAATGTACTATTAAAAGTAAATAACGTTCATAAAGCCTTAGCTGTTTAAGTGTGTATGTAGTCACTTTGCACCACAGTACTTTGTCCTTATAGCTGTTTCCTTGCGGTTTTAACATGACCTCACAAGCATTTCTTAAACCTGCTTGTAATGTCACATGCCGCCTTGACTTGCCTGTGTGAGAGCACTGAAAAATGACTTACTCTCAAGTCCTACTCTCATGCTAGGAGAACTCTTATACTTAGTTGTTTTTTCTCTCTGCTGAAATGGAAACAGTTGTCCTGGTGTGCATTTCTTGTAATGGCTTACAGTTCCATGTAGAGTTAAGAACTAAGTATTTCTGGGAATAGAGGAGGTATGCAGGACGAATGATATCTTGTGTTGTGTCAAGACTGTGCAGAACAGTACTGACCCTGACTTACGGAGCGGTCAACACAATATGTACAGAGTATTGGAATGATTTCTGCTTGTTCATTTCCTGGATCGGAGGCAGTGATGGTTGATGCTGTATTGCAGAAGAGTCTTTTTTTCTTTTTCCTCTCAACTGATTAACAGTGCCTTGGAGTCTGTATAGTTCTCTTCTACCCCTTTAATTATTCTTTACCCACCCCTTTTATCCCTCTCTTCCCCATCACCTGTATACATTATGTTTTGCTCTGTCTTCCTCCTCAAAACCGTTCTAAGTCTTATGTCTGAATTAGTCTGTATAGTAGTAACATTTGTACTCTTCACTTTCTGACTTTGTAATTCAAATAGGTGTCATCAACAGTGGCATGGCAGGAGAATTAAATTACATGTAAATTACATAAATAGCTTCAAATGCAAAGATACACGGCCGAGTTAAACTAGGTAATTGCAAATATCAAATGGACATTAGCAAACACCAGTTTAAAGGTGAGGCGAAACTATATATAAATAACATAAAAGATAGAAGAGTTGGTCATTTATACAAAGAATTACACACATTCCACAGGCAACAGATAAGCGTATGCACTCCTACACATTGACATAGATAATGAGTACACACTGCCACACACTACAACTGCTACATTAATAATTTGGATGCAGCACAACAAATTACAGCATGCGGCAGCTCCTTCACTGTTAGCTGGTTTATTCTCTCCCCTCTTCCCTTTTTCCTTGTGTGGAGAAAAGGATAGCTGGTATTACTCAGCATTCTGAAATATCTCCTCAGTAAAAATCTCAAGCATTATTATGGACACCATCTTTTGCACACATTTGTTGTTACATCAATGCAATGTCTTGGTGACTGACAGAGAGCTAAACCAATCAAACAAACACCCGTCTGTGCTTTAGGTACCGTTGTGATGGTTGGTGACCTGTCTGTCTGCCACTTTTTATGGAGTGTGCACAAGAAAACATGGAATACTAGCCCATGGAGTGACAATGATGGTAAGATGAGAAGGTGGCAAGTGTCTTCTAATTAAAGGTGAACTGGGAACAAAGGTTACCGTGGAAGTACCGATGAAGTTTGGGAGATAGGGTCACTATATTTATAGCAGCATGGGAAATGTTGGGGAAAAAAATTAGACCTGTAGATCAGACCTGGGTCAAATACGTGTTTGTTTTGGATTCAAATACATTTCTACGCTTTACTGATCTTACCTGGTGTATTGAAACCAATTAAATACTCTCAAAAAGTACAAACCCCACCTTCTGGCCATATCAGCAGGCTCAATTACACCAGGCAAGATCAATAGAGCACAGAAAAGTATTTCAATCTAAAACAAATACGTATTTGGTCCAGGTCTGCTATGGATAAAGAACGACGATGTTGGGAGCAATTTTGAAGTGAGAGATGCAAGAGCATAAGTATATGGTACAGAAATGAGTGAAAGCTGGGAAGCTGGGGATAAATACACCAAAGTATGACTGGGAGATAAATGCAGCTTCTATCTCTTCTATCTCTTCTATCTCTTGTCTTCCCCAGTATCACCGCTGTGTCAGTTAGCTACGCATGGCGTCTATCTGACATTTTCATTCTCTGTAGTAGACTACTTTGGTTTGCCACAACCCCATTACTGTCCCACAACGTGCTGTTGGGCATGCCCTGGTTTGGTTCTCATAGTGTTTCACAGTGTTTATGTAAAATTGGGCTAGCTAGGGTTATGGATCTTTTAGCCTGCCTCCATTGTCATGGAACACCGAGGCTTGATCTCCGGTTTGGTATCCATGGTGAGCTACTTTGGTGGAAAAGAGGGGCAGTCTGACATGTGGCCATCTGGTGAGGTATTGCATGATTTATCCCTGCCATGGGGGGAGGTTCACCCACCATCTCTGGCTTGTGTTTGGGCTTCGGGAATCTGTATTGTGACTTACTGCACGCTGAAAATGTGACTATATTCATATATAATATTGATTCTGATTCGCCAATGACAATGGTAGAATGCAATGGCAATAATTTTGTAAAAACCCTACATTACTGATTATTTTGAAATTTAAAAAATGAAAGTGTTCCAAGACTCACTTTACTGAAGTTTTCAATTCTGCAGCAACATGTTTATGAACTTGGATTGAATTGTGGATTGAATTTGATCAAATTTGATCAAAGTTGGACCATAGTACCTTTTTAAAAGCAAATGTTTATTTATCATGGGGGTGGCTTAGTTCTGAACGCAATATCTCTGTCGCTCTTTGAAAATAATTGTGTCATTCAAAATGTAATGGATTGAGCACATTCACAGCCTTTAAATTTTCTGTGGTCATGATTGATTGAGAAGCAACTGAGGACAAACCACTCCAATTAATGACTCATTGTCACACAAACAAACATTTACTCTAAGGGTTAATTAGGTTCTTTTCACATTTTTGTTGTTGCCTTTGAATGGACATGTATAGAGTATTTGTCTAAAATTATTGACACTCTCTCATATATAATCTTTTGTCAATTTTGAAGAGCTCTGATTGGTTAGTTGGTGCTTGTCAGTCACCTGATCTGACCATAATTGATCAATATTCATTTACATAGCTGCATGTATGGGCTGTTTACGTTCAGGTGGAGCAGAACAAAAATTGATTAAATTGTGCTTTTAGTGAATGTCTCCTGATTGGTAGCATTTAGAGCTGCTCAGTTGCTTAAACCATATACCGGAATTCATTATTCAATAGCTACATGAAACTCCATGGTGGAAATGTGGAAAAGGTAGGAATGTTAGCTGAAAAATGTTGTATGTTGCACTTTGGATTTTCATAACGCCCTCACATTCATTAAAAACATTAAACATTGCAAGGTCACTGGAGGGAGCCATGTACACTGCTGTTATACGAAGGCACCTGATGTGTGCCTGTCTCTTTAAATCCCATTCTGGCTCTGGGTGTAGTGCGGGCGGCTGTCTCTAACGTCCTGTCGGTAAAAGGGGAAATCTGCCCCTGACTCTCCTGTTCCTCTTACAAGGCAGTTTTATTTTTTATTTATTTTTTTATTTTTTGCAAAGCTCTCTGTTGGATTAAGGACAAAGGGAGAGGAGGCACTCTGTCATCATAGCTAATAGAACAGGGAAGGCAGGACAGCCTTGCCAAACTAGCTTTCAGACAATGTAAGCAAAGGGGTGGAGTGGGCAGGGAGGGTGGGGCCTGCAAGGACAAATTGCACATAGCGTGCTGCAGTGATCCGGATCGAATACTAAGCAGACAAAAAAATTGCAGAGCCCTCTCTTTCTCTTTCCGTTTCGCCCTGCCGTGGCATGCGTCCTGAGCCCCTCAGCAGGACTGCAGTGGTTCCGTCACACTCCGGGCCCAGACAGAGGGTGCTTGAATGAAACGCAGGGGACAGCGCACAATGTCAGTTTACTGAAATACTCTTAGACCGGGTAAAGCATAGCACGCAACAGCGCTGATTCACAAACAGCACAGTGCAGTCTAATGCATTGTGCTGCGATTATGTGTTTTGGCACGTTGTGGTGTTGAGGGCATTAGTGGCAAAAAATGTGGGAAATTCTGGCATGAGCAAAAGAAGACTGACGCGAGTATTTTACGGGCTAATGTACAAGAGGTTACTAGAGACTGCCAAAGGCTTCATTGTTAATTTTTGTGGATGAGTCTGTGAGGAGAAACAGGGGCTGATACTAGCAGTCTCCTGCATTACACTCCCTGTGTTCTCCTTCTCATTCCCAACCTGGCCTTTCCACTTATGAACCTCCATTTCAGACCCATTCTTTTATTGGAGTTCCCACATCTGTGCCCATACTGATCCCATTCCTTGATGGTGCTCCTCTCTCCACACCATGGCCCACTTATCTTATTTTACACTGCGCTAAATGTACATGCTGTCTTTCAGTGAGCCCGTCATTCAGTATACAACTAAAAGTGAATCAGTGATCAACCCACCAAAATAAAAGATCTAAGATCCCTCATTTACTGTGTACTCTATTACCATCACATTCATTTAGAAGATGGCATTTGAATGTCTAAAATGTTGCTTTATTAGGGTACACTGTGCATATAGGTTGTGCTACAGACCAACCCCCCACTGCAAACTGAATGTATATTCCCTGGATGAGCAGCAACATATATTATTAAAAGCATATGCGCTGCAGAGTAGTTCCTATCGAACAGAGGGGTGTGTGTGGACTGTGCTAACACTACAATGCATTCGTGGTTCAGGATGTTCCATCTTTTTTTTCATGAGGTCAATGTCTCCACGTCTCTTCTTCTAAAGTCATTGGTTTGTCTGCCCCCCCCCCCAGCCCCCCCTACCCCCCAGCCCCCCCCCCCCGGCGTCCCCCCCGGTCTCCGCTAAGTGAGCCCTTCCTCCCGCGCCCCTGTGGCTGGGCCCAGGCGGCCCGGCGCTGGGCTGGGCTCGGCGGCGTCTCCCAGGTGTGCTGACAGCGTGTGTGGGTGTGCGGCTTCCTGCTCCCTGCTTTGACTTGCTCTCTCCGAGCAGCTGTAGTCAGCTCTCCAAATCCTACACTTGGGAATTGCCTCAAGCTCCCCTCCCCCCCCCCGAACACCACATCTCCTGGGCCCACGTGTCCATGTTCCTCTGGCACACAAAATTGATTTGCCCTACAATTACATCACACAGGTGGCATGCACGGACCTGCCGGGGAAACCATAATTCCGTTCCGCCTCCCTATAAATCAATCGATCAATAAAGCGATCAATGCGCTTTCTTTGCCGACAGCTAAGTACGCGTGGAAGTCGATACACGGCTAAAACATTTGCACCTTTTTGCGCCACCCGGTAGTACCCATTGTGCTGCTCTGTGATTGTTCCAAATGAATGGGTGATGAATTATTAATCGCTTTAGTATTTGATACATATTGATGCCGCTTCACCTCTTCCCCACCTCTCTGAATGGGTATGGCGTGTCCCCTCTCCCTCCCCATTCCATCGCCTCTCCATTTCACACACTGTCTCTCCCTCTCAGGGGGGTGCTCGGTCACAATCTCGGTTTGTTCTCTCCATTGTTTCCTCTGCACCCCTCTTCCGGTGAGCCTCCTGCACCGTGGCTATGAGCGGGCACTTATACACCTATGGTGGTCATTAGCGGAGACACAGAGACCCGGAACCTTGTCTCGTGATGTTACGTTTCATTGACATTATCCACGCGCACAGCGAAACAGCCCCTGAACCGGTTCGTCGTTAACTCTCTTTCTCATGGGAGCAATAGTTAAGGCATCAGCTTGACTTTAACCCTGCATCCTTTCAGCGCTCTTCCCGGACCAATGACCCATTGTTTGCATCAGTCCTTATGGAAGCAGTTGGTTGTTTCGTCTTCATTTTGCTGGAGTGCAATGGGCAAGCGCGCCTTCCAGAAAGCACAATGAATGTGCTCGCGACGTGATGGATGCCCACCGGAATCAGTCACAAGGGGGCCATCTCAAGTGCTCTGGACTGTGAAATGGATGAGGCGCAGGTGTAGCCAGACTGTAATTCATCACAGCCATAATACACTGTCCCTCCATCGGAGACCCCTTCTTTGACCCCCTCATCTGAATTTGTGTTGGCTGTTGTAGTATATAGTGAGTGGTGGCAATGTCATTATCCTTGACCCCTAATAGTTTTGTTTTGTGTGTGCGCGTGGTTTCGAACTATTTTCAATAGTTGCATTTCTGCTGTGATTGTTGCAATGCTTCTAACAAGGTTTCATAGTCCATTACTTCTAAAAAAATTAAATGAAGGGCAGAGGTATGATGTAGTGTTTGGGAAAGTCTACTTGCTTCCAGAAGGTTGCAGGGTCAAGTTTTGGCTGTCCTGTTATTTCCTTGAGCAAGTAAATGACCAAACAGCTTCAGTGCTTATCCAGCTATATGCATTGATACAGTATGTAAAATGTAATTTTACAATGTAAAAATATAAGCTATATAGGTCTCCCTTGATGAAGCCATCTTAGAAACAGCAGTATTGTTTCACTATGTAATAACAGTTATGATAATTTTGGTTACATTAGTGCTTACTAAAGCAGTCCGCTAGGTGTAAGACTGTTCCATATTGACACGTGACAACCAGTGCTATCCACTGCATTACCTTACCAGCTCCAGAGCACAATTGCAGAACAAGGTTGATCACTATTTGGCAGAGGATAGTTCTGTTCAGAAGCAGACTGTGTATCGCAGGAGGGAGCAGTATTTGGCTGGTCTCTGTCCTTGGTGCTGAAAAGAAATCTGCGGTGGCCAGACATTTTGTAGTCTGCTTGCGAAAGAGCAGAAAGCACTGTAATTTGCTGCAGTATATATTACCATCAGGGTTGCTGTCAAAATCATTACACACGCACACACGCATGCATGCACGCACACACACACACATACATAAACATGCACACGCACACACACACAGACACACATACACATGCACAATGTCTCAAATCTTTTGCGTTGGGTCACAGCTGTACAACACAACACGCGTGCAGTACTGCTACCCTTCCTGCATATTTCCTCCATCACCTTCCTTCAGAAAGAGTCATTGTGTTTGCATACAGATATTTATTATTTCCACATGGCTGTGGGCTTTTTGTGCTACTGCACTATGCTGTATAAGGAGAGCGTGCTTTGTGATTTTTGCTTTGTATTTGCAGGGCATCATCTGCCTCACTTTCTCCCCTCTGTGTTTTCCTCCTCTCCTCCACTCCCCCTTCCTTCTCTCCTCCACTCCCCCCTTCCTCCTCTCCTCCACTCCCCCTTCCTTCTCTCCTCCACTCTCCCCTTCCTTCTCTCCTCCACTCCCCCTTCCTTCTCTACTCCTCTCCTCCACTCCCCCTTCCTTCTCTCCTGCACTCCCCCTTTCCTTGTCCACCTTGGGTATCCATTGGTCCGTGTCATTATGGTGCAGTAAAGAGAGAGAGGGACAGAAAAAGGGCTTCAGAAGATGCATTAGCATCAAGCGATAGAGTGCTCCTCCTCCCGCAGCCCCGCTCGGTCTCTCTCTCTCTCTCTCTCTCACACACACACACACACACAGGCGCACACAGTCACACATGCTCACTAAGTAGATTAAATTAGCGGTCAAATCATGTTGGATTTTCCTGGAGACGTTTTCTCCATTTACTTCCAAATGAAATAAAAACTAACCAACGCACTCATATCAAAATCACAGAAGATCCAGAGGGCCCATGTTCAAAGCGACATCTTTTACAGATATTAGATTGGATAGATAGCATGCATAGGTTCAATCTATTGATTTTTTTGGCAAAGGCTTCCAGTACTCAGTTCCTTTGTCTATTTCACAAATGCATGATTTGTTACTAGCAGCTACATAGCTCACGATTGCTATAAATAATCAAATAAATTGTACTGATAAATAATACAATAAATTATGAAGGATGAAGGATGAATTGCTATAAATAAATTAGTAAGGGGCAATAATAGTAAACAATAACAGTGGCAGATAAATAAAAATCATTGAGACATAATAATTATGATTAGCAATATTTAATGACAAGGATACAGTATAGCAGTTTCAGTAAACATGTCGGTGGTGTTAATTGGAGTAAAAATATTCCCTGTTGTAAACGTAATGGAATTTAAATGACAGCAGTAATGTTAACAGTTTTCAAGAAAGGGAGACATTTTCATCGAGAGCATTAAGCATTTTCCATTGTCGGATACATTTAAAGCAGCAGTTGAAATGTTATTTAAAAGTATAACAACTAACTGAATAGCGGAAACAGTGGCAGCGTGGCTGGGACACTACAGAGAATCAAGCCTGGGCTACTTTATCACCTGTCTATGACCTGCAGGCTAGCTGAGGGACAGGACTGGTTTCATCCTGTGAAGAGTAAGGTGCGTTCAGAGCTCTCCATCAGCTCCTTCCAATGACCAACCATCTTTCCACAGGCTACCGAAATACATCTCCCGTAACAGGGCTGCCAATAATTTTGACCCATGTTTTTTGGGCAATAAAACTATCTTTGAGCAATATTATATATTATTTCTTGCAATTTTTTGCAGAAAACACTACTATTTTGTACAGTATACACTATACACACATCCAAACCAGTGATGCAGATGTAGGACAAAATACTAATGAATAATAACCTATGTAAAGGCAATGGACTCCACACATTTGGAGCTCCCAAAAAAACAAGAATTTATAATAAATGCACCATAATATAATAAAAATTTGCACATGAAAGTCCATCACAGGTTGAAATGTTCATTATGAAAAGAGGCTGAAAAATGTGAACCTGAAATACAGATAAACGCATGCACAGAAGACATAGATATAGAGAGAAATGCATAGATTCAACAGAAAATAGAAAAAGGCAAGCATTACCTTTAGCCAAAACACAGAGGGCACTGTTTCTCTCTCTCTCTTTCTCGCTCCCTCTGTCTGTAACCTCTTTGCTGTCCTACATGTTTCTGCATTACATTCGGTCACTTATCCTCCCTTTCTCTGCCTCCCCTGCCTTCCTGTCCCCCACTTTCTTTGCCTCCCCTCTGCATCTCTGCATGCTGTTCTTCTCCATGTCTATCACTCTTCCCCTTTGTGACATAGATAAGTCACTTCTGCATTAATGCATTTTGATGAGCTCACTAGTGCTGCACCAAATGCATTAACTCACCCTGTCAAGCTAATTGATAGTAATTGCATTTTTTGATATTGTGTCTCCTCTCTGTTAACATTTCCCTTATTTGCAGCATTTCCACTATTGCTTATTCTAGCCTCTTCCTTTCCACCCTTCCCTTGCCCCATTTATTTCTGTCTTCATCTGTCTATGTCTTCCTCTTTCCTCCTCTTCCCCCATCTTGGTACAGATAAGCAGTCAGCATTGAACTGACAGCAGAACTCATGAGATTAGTGAGGGAACTTTCTTGATTTTTCTGTGTATGTATGGGAGAACCGTGTGCAAATATGCTTGATGTATAAGTGTAGTCATTTGCTTTTGTGTGTGACTAGACTTACTACACAGTTGTTGACTGCTGAGAGAGAAAGAGAGAGGAAGAGAGAGTATAGGCACGAGTGTATATAGAAAATATTGATTATTACAGAAAAAATCTTTACGTGGTGTTTAATCTAGGGAGATATTTTTTTGAAATGCTACCAGAAGTCAAACATTTTCCATGAAATATGTTTTAGGTTAGCCTTGGTACTGGATTTATTTGTGCATTGGTAAACAGCTGCTGCATGTATATACCTACAGGTATTGTTTTCCCGAAGAACAAAGGATGTGTCTACATGGTGTACTACACTATGTGTCTGACTCTCAGACTGATACTTAGAAAGTCTAACTGGCATACTGACATTTACTGACTGGGCTTTGGTACGTAAACATTGACACCAACAACAGGGGGGATTGATGGAGAAAGAACCTGGGCAGTGAGTGAGTAACAGGGGAAAAGCACTGTGGTAATCTGGAAACTAGGTCACATTGAGACTAGTGAGAAACATGGCAGAGGGAGAGAGAGGCTGAGTAATAGGAGAGAGAGAGAGAGAGAGAGAGAGAGAGAGAGAGAGAGAGAGAGAGAGAGAGAGATTGACACAAGGAAGAGTAGCAGCTATGAGAGAAGAAGAGGAAGAAGAAGAAGAAGAAGAATGCTGGGCTGGTGGATATAAAAGGGTAAGGGTGTCACACTTCTTTTCTTCCATCTATCACTATTATTATATTATCTTATGTCTTATCTCTGTGCCCCCAAAAGCTTTAACACAATCATTATCTGTGAGTAAAGGTTTGAGTTTGAATTTGGGAATTAAGCAAAAGTCCAGAATCAAGACAAAAACATATATTAAATTAACAATACTGTGATCTGTACAGTAAAATTTAAATTTTGAGCCCCTGTTCAGACCGTATTTATTTTTCACTATGAAGTTGCGTCACTTTTGTCCATGGCAGTGTAACTATTTATATATACTACTCATAAATATATGATTTATTTATATAATAATAATTTATTTATGGGTCATGTGCTTCTATCCAGTTTATGAATTTAATTCTGACCGCATTTATTTGCCACAGTCTCACTGTGTGTGCTAAAATTACACATTTTGACTCATGCATCTCTCTCTCAACCTCAGTCTCCTGGCTGTTATTTTGAAATATAATTTCTTCCTTCCACTCATTTGTCTTCCTCCTGTTTATTATCTTAACTTCAATATAAAGTACAAATCCTTCTGTGAACAGATGTAGAGTCCACAGCAATTGTCAAAACAGCTGCCAGACATGGAGCAAAGATTAGCATATGAGCCTGCCACTGAGCCCACAGTTGTATGCATAGGTGGAAAGATGTATTCTACTGTATGAGGAAACACGCAGATACAAGCTGCATGTTTCCACTGGAAGCTTGTTACATGTGGGACCATGAGACCGGGACAGATTCTGACTGTAATCAAGTTATTGACCCTGTTGTGTGTCTGCTGTTGTGATCTCAGGTTTTCTCTCATCCACAAAGCTCTCTGCACCAGCCCCTGCCTAACCTACATACGTCCATTTGTGTTTCTTGAAAGTATACATTGTTGACACTGCAACTAAGACTGAGGGACAATGTGAGAGAAACAGGTAGATAATACAATATTTAAACAGTGGCTGAATGGACAGTGCAATGTTACATTGTGATGTGCTCCTGAGAGAGCAATAATTGTAGTAGCTCGCAAGAGTTTAATCGGGGACAGGTACATGCGTGAAGTGAAGGAAGAGACAGAAAGGACAGTTGGAGCACAGGAGAAATGCCAATCTGTCAAACATATCTGCCTATACGTCTATTCTACTGGAAAACCTATTGTTTAAACTGTTTAATAAAATAATATGTGGTCATTTTTTTGGTACTAGTGTTATTTTCTGACATGCAAATATTGCTGGTAAATATGTCTGTGTATGCTGTTGTCCAATGTTAAGTGTCTATTTGTCATAACTGTTAGCTTGTTTTGGTGGTCAAATGTTAAGGTAAGAGGAAGAGGGCAAAGAGGAGTCCTAGCTATAATTAAGCATATCACAATGCCTTATAAACACAAAAAGTGGATCTCAAAAGAGAAAATAAAAAATGGACCAGGAGAGAAAGCCAAGTAGCCAGCAATCGCCAAACCCACAACTGGACCTGATCAAAAAGTATATCTGCCTATGGAAATATCTTCCCTACTCAACTGCTGTCTTTCAGGACATGTTTTAAAATTGGATCATCAACACACACCTCAGTCTCCTAACTTGTGAAAATGCTTATTGTGGAACATCATCCTGTATCGTTTGGTAAGGTGTGTTTGCTACTGCAGTTGTTATGACATTGCCTGCAGAATGCTGTTTAAATGAATGAATTATTATTTTTTATAAAAATGAATCAATAGCTACCTGAGGAGCAGAATCGAGCTGGACAAACTGAATGGGCTGGTTATAGGCTACTTTCAGTCAAGAGCATCAGAGCTTGAGAGCTGAATTTGAAGGAGATTGCTGATGGTTTTGTAAATGTAGGCTCATTGGATACCCTTCAAATAACTGAATAGATTAAGTACTTGTCAAGCGGGTTTTTTGTTGGGTTTCTTATGGTGCCAGCTAGATGAAAAAACACAGGGCCAAGTTACATTAAGTTATTTTGGAAACATTGGGCAACATTACTTTGGAATACTGCATGTTTAATGTGTGTGTGTTAAGAAAGCCAATATTGTTTGTTGTAACTCGGCCTCATTTTGATATCAATCCCTTTAACAGGAAACCTAGATTTTGCAATGCGTTAGACCTACTCATTTTTGTATGTTGGTAGAAGCTCTATAGGCCTCTCTAACATCAATGTAAAAATGGGGCATTTGCATGGTCGCTACAGTAGCCTAGTCAAGACGTAGTTAACACCAGAAAAGCCACAGTGGTCAATTTGACCATTGCCACTTTAAGAAAATCAATAAATGTTCTGTCACAATCATAAATAATGTATAAACAACATTCTAATATGTCAGTTTTGTGTGTGTATCCTGTGTTTGTATTGGCTGATGTAACTAAAACTCTAATGGGATGACAAATTCTTTGCGGGCCTGGAGCTTTTTTAATAATGTTATATGTTAATAATGTTATTTTAATAATGCTAAGAACCTATAATGTAATAATGTAATTGGAAGGGGAAAAAAGAAGGAATAACAACAAAATCCCCTAAGTTTGGGGCATTATTGTGTGTGTGAAGTTGTTTATGAATTATGTCTGTTGACATGGGGTTAGAAGGTGCAGAAGTTCATGTTATTAAGGGCTGGGAATCTGTGGTCATTGTGGTTATTGCTGTAGGAAACCCTGAATAGTGCCAAATGGCAGTGTATAGGTGTGGGGCATAACTTGGCGGATGGCATACCTGCCATCCCAAAATTAAGCCAACATGAGTCGGTTTTATCTTCTGAAAGGGAACTGTGAAGTATGCAGACACATGCAATAATAGGCCATCATCCTGTCCTAACACCAACTTCTGTCTCTTGTGAATTTCTTGTTTATACGCATGTGCAATGTGTTCGTTTTGAATTTGCCCTGCCTTGTTATTTTTTATTTTGGATATCTGATATGTGGGACACATTTCTCATAAAACTAGCTTTTTTCAGTGAGTAATCTCTGTGTATTTTGATGAGCATATTTTCATTTTGGTTCAAATTACCTGCTTGGTATAAATAAGTTCCTGAATTAGTCCTATAAGTTTCACAGAGAATATGCCAGTCCATGGTCATTTTCAAAATGGCATCTCAGCAGTTAATTTAATGATGACTTATACTTGGGTTTCCTGATCAAGCCTGTGTACCTTTTAAAGGGATAGTTCACTTTCCCTATACAGTAAAAAGGTCTATTTTCTTCCTTTAAACTGCAAATCTGCTATTGCCTGATACTGGCCATGATGCTTGCAGGTCATGAAAAACATCTGTGAGTTTCTGAAATATCGTTCAATGCTCATAAAAAATGATCTGGGCCAATCAAAAACATACACTTAAACTGAAATAATTTCAAACCACAAGAACACAAGAAAAAAATACACTGCATTCTATAAATGCATATATTCTGAGGACCTTTTTTTAAGATTACCATGGGTGATGGCCCAGACTTCAACCACATCAAAATAATTACTGCTCTTTCTTCTTCTTCTCAGTGTCTGACATTTGTATTGTTTATTGATTACAATATTTACACAGTTATTGGTAGGACTGCAAGATTGAAAGAGAAGTGCTTATTTGGATGAAAAGTCGAAAGGGAGATCTAGCTAGCTTGGTCAACATGAGTAAATTAACACAGAAATCGCTCCTAGGGTTTAAAAAAAATATTAATATTCTGTGTGGAAAAAATCAGAATGACAAAGCATTATTTATTGTATTTTATTTCATCCTGCTAATCCTGCTGTTTCATCCCACTTCTGTTACAAGTGTCATAATAATATAATTATGAATGACATACATTTACTGTATTGTGTTATGCAGATCTTGAGATGTCATGCATTTTAAAAATGCAGTATTCCATGGGCTAGCGTGACCTCTGGGACGATAATGTCTATAAGGGATCCATCTATCTTGGCAGCCAATACAGTCTAGGACAGTGAAACCCAAATCTGGCCCACAAGGCTAGTAGCACTGCTCTTTTTCTTTACTACTCAATAGTTAATTGATTGATTAATGCTACTGATTGGCCTGAGATTTAGCTCACCTAGTGTCCCAAATTTAAATCAGTCTTGACTCCTGATTAGAGGGAAAAAATGAAAACCAGCAGTACTACTGGCCTCATGAGTCAGATTTGAGTAGGACAGTGTGATTGTTTGACAGAATATTGTTTTTAACCACTAACAATGTGTTTGATCTTTGCATCACATGCTTATTGTTTATGTTTCTTTCCAAAGAGAATAAAATTATGAGAGCATCCAAGACCTTCATGCTACCATTAACGATTAACCAAAAAGATTTGGAAATGTCATTTCTTCAGAAACCGGAGGCAAAAGCAGTTTTAAACATTATGTACATTACAGTAAATGAGCTAGCACTGACATAACATAATTAATCCCTGCGGAAAATCAATTGTTATCAACCCTAAAAATCTAACAGCACTGTAGTCATTTATAGCATATGCACTGTAATCCAGTTCTTACAAAGAATTGAAATGTAAATGTTGTGAAGCTCCTAAGCATTGCATAATGTCAAAAGGATGATAACCTGTCCTTGGGAATGCTCTCCAAGATCACAATGTTCTGGCTTCATCACAGTGTATTGTATTATTTTTCCAAATGTTCCATTAGACATTAGTCTAGGACTACTTGTCATTATTCAATGAACACATGTATTTCCAAAGTCATTTTTCATACAAGGCATTTTAATTAGTGGATGCAATAAATAATATATTCAAAAAGGTGGTTATGTTAATTTTTGTAGACAACAAGTCAATAAGTAGAATGTTGTGCTAAGTACCCAGTGTGACTAATGCTTTTCATTTAACTTTAGGGCATAATGTGATGGATTTGTGAAATTAGTTAATGTTAATAATAGATCCTGGGAATTAGTTTGACAGTTTTGGTTATCTGAAGGGGGCCTTTCAAACCTTAACTCGGCTGGTTTTCATCAAAAAATGTAAAAATGGATTTGACTCTAGGTAGTTAGATATGATCTCAGATAGCCATGCAGATTTCCATGTGTGTTTGTTTGTAATTTTAACTGCAGCCTGTGAATGGAATATATCAATGGACTGCATGTGCAGCTCTGCAGTATGTTGACTGTGAATGTGAGTAGAATCCATTGATTTTTTTCTCAGCGAGCATCGCTGGAGATCTGATAAGGCGTTTCCCAAAACGACTGCTGTTCTGCAGATATACCTCTCAAAGAACCGCAAGCACATGCACTAGCAGCTACAAAGTATACATTTGGGGAAGTCGTAGAGCACACATAGGAACTAGAGGGGGTAGGAGGGGCCAGGTGGTGATGCCTGAAAAGTAGTGAGAAACAGCCTCTACTGCGCATGTTGAGTGCAGAAGAGCTTGCTGTCCATTGAATTTAATGTAGAAATCCAAGGTGATTTAACAACCAAAGAAAGCCTCATCAGTCTGTTTTTTGTGATCATCAATTTCATTATGTGGAGTAGTTTGTGAAGCAATGGTTGTCTTTGTCCAGACGTTTTGGTAAAATATTAAAATGTACATATTTTATTACATGTCTCCACAATCTGCTTTTCATATGAAACATAATGCGCATTAATTGAGTTTCAAAATATCATCGGGGAAGTTTCATTTTGCCTTCAAAATCTGATATTGCCCATTCACTTTCATGGGAGGTCCAATGATTTGCACTGAACAGTTGCGGTATAGGCCTACTCCAGGGGCTTCAGAAGCTTTAGAAGACATGCTTTCCAGTCTAGTTGAATATGCATGTCTATGGGGGAGTGGCAATAAAGGAGACGTACAGTGAATGAGGGTAAGAGATGGCTGGACAAGAGTTGGAGGGAGGGGTTTAGGGAGAATGGGGGATATACAGTATAGTGGCTGGGGAAAAGCTAGTTAGAGATTTTATGTGTGAAAGAAGGAGTTATAGGCATATAGGGAAACAGAAAAGGAAAAATTATCACAGAATGTTTTTACAGGGAATGGGGCACTGCTAGAGTAGATGAGAAAACTACTGAAGGAGAAAAACATATGTATTAAGCGTCTATGATCAGCTACAGAGGAGGAATCCATGGTGCAACAGTACGAATGAGACAGTCAAACACATACCACATACCATTACCAGATGTTTATTGATCTAGACCAATAGGTTGAAGATGGAGGGAGACAGGCAGACAGGATATACAGGAAGCAGTGCACAGTGACGGATCAATGTACATATTTCTGCACTAGCACATACATGACACCCATGTTTTGATTTTGATATGCATGCAGTGCAATCAGGACCATAATTTATGATTCATAATTTCAGCTCTCTCTCTCTCTCTCTCTCTCTCTCTCTCTCTCTCTCTCTCTCTCTCTCTCTCTCTCTCTCTCTCTCTCTCTCTCTCTCTCTCTCTTTCTTTCTCTCTTCTCCCCTAAAGCCTCATCACAGTGTAATGTGCCAAGTAATCAGTCTTATAGTCATGCAGTATTGAGCCATCCTATTTTTTAACACATTGTCCCCTTTTTTTCCCAATTCGGAATGTCTAACCACATTTACCAATCACACTTGCTGCAAACCCAAGTATGAATGAACTTCAGCAAGCAGACTGTAGGTGCTGATTGACAAGCAGGGGTCACTGGTGAGCATTCACGCAGTCATTTATCACCCTCCAGGAGTGCCCGCCGCTGTCTGCACTGTAACAATCCAGATTAGATTCCAGACCACGGGGCTCATCCAGACACTGAAACAGTGCCTTAACAAGATAAGCCACCCAGCAGCTTCCGTAATTCTGTTTTGTCCTTACGTACACCCTATTCTACTTTCATTGTCAATCTGCATATCCTGCAGTATTCAATTAGCAAGTCTATTTGAAAATTTTTCAGCTTATCAGTTATAATGCCCTGTAGAGTCGTTCAGTCAATCAATGGTGACATCCGCTTTTTTAAACTTAACTTAACAGTAAATTTTAATACCCCCTTGAGTCCAGCCTGCACAAATTCGAACACCTCCCCCCAGTTCATTGTGTTTTTATCAACACCTTTTCTGCTCTCTCTGTTTTATCCTCCAGTATGTGGCATTCGGCTCCCTCCTGTTTATCCTCATCTCCATCTCCACCTTCTGCCTGGAGACGCATGAGGCCTTCAACACCATCTACAACAAGACAGAAAATGTGACGGTGGGCGATGTCACACGGGAGGAGACTGTCTTCGAGGTGGTCACCGACAGCTGGCTGACCTACGTGGAAGGTGTGTGTGTCATCTGGTTCACCATTGAGGTCCTGCTCCGTGTCATTTTCTGCCCGGACAAGGCTGAGTTCTTCAAGAGCGCCCTCAACATCATCGACTTTGTTGCAATCCTGCCTTTCTACCTGGAGGTGGGGCTGAGTGGCCTTTCCTCCAAGGCGGCTAAGGACGTGCTGGGCTTCCTGCGAGTGGTGCGCTTTGTTCGAATCCTGAGAATCTTCAAGCTGACCCGACATTTTGTGGGTCTGCGCGTCTTGGGCCACACCCTAAGGGCCAGTACCAATGAATTCCTTCTCCTCATCATCTTCTTAGCCTTAGGTGTCCTGATCTTTGCCACCATGATCTACTATGCTGAGAGGATTGGTGCTGACCCAAACGACCCCACTGCCAGTGCCCACACAAACTTCAAGAACATCCCCATTGGGTTCTGGTGGGCAGTGGTGACCATGACAACACTTGGCTATGGGGATATGTATCCAGTCACATGGTCAGGGATGTTGGTGGGAGCGTTGTGTGCTTTAGCTGGTGTGTTGACCATTGCTATGCCTGTCCCTGTCATTGTCAACAACTTTGGGATGTACTACTCCCTGGCCATGGCCAAACAGAAGCTGCCCAAAAAGAAGAACAAGCATATCCCCAGGGCACCCCAGCCTGGATCGCCCAACTACTGCAAACCTGATGCCCTTGCAATGGCCACTGCCTCACCCCAGAGAATCCTCGGAAATGTTTTGGGTGGGCTTGTTGGGTCAGGAAATGTTGGAGGAGACTGTCCCCTGGCACAAGAAGAAATTATTGAAATCAACAGAGGTGAGTGTTTATGCTGTGAGTGTTGAATGGAAACACCATGACTGATCCAAATGCTTTTCTTATGATTTAACCACATTTTCTCCCAAATTTGGAATGCTCAGTCACATTTTTATAGACAAGCAGCAGGGTAGCATAATAGTTATGGAATTGGCTTGCACTTCCATGGGTGTATGTTTGATTCCCAGCTCAGGCACTGCTGTTGTATTCTTGACCAAGTTACTTAACCTGAATTGCTCCAATAAATATCCAGCTGTGTAAATTGATATGATACTTTATAAATGTAAAATCCACGTGCTCTCCTCCAGAACATGTTAGCCACCACTCATCACACTGTAGTTCACAAGTTGAGCTTGCACAGACGGCAGGTGGTACTGGTGAGCACTGAGATTCTGTTATCCCAGCTGACTGAAAATCTCTGGGAAATTCTAGAGCCAGTTGTTGCCATGCAGCACTGCCAACCACAGTCAGCACTGTCATGGTCCAGAATCAGTAGAAGACTGTGGGGTCCATCCATGAACAAGAACAGTTCTTAAACAGGATGAGCCGCCCAACAACCCTGATCCATATTCTTGAGAGTAAAGATTTAGTCAGCTTACATAAGATTTCATAAAAATAATATACTGAGGTATTGTATTCAGACAAACCATAGCCATAAAGTATAAGCACGGAGCTTGTACTGTCTTCACATAAATAAATGCTGTAAGAACATCTGCAACTCATTGCATTACACAAATGCCCATGAAATTACATAGTGTACATTGTTGCACACATTTCAATAATGCTGTGCGTTGTTTAAAGTTAATATCTGCATGGATTCATATTCTTTGGCATCATCTGATAAGCACATTAAGATAGAAATATAATATCCTTCAAACATATTCATCAACACATTTTCAGATTTGATTGGATTGGTGGCCTGTGCAGGGAGTATTCCTGTCTCTCGCACAATGCATGCTGGGATAGACTCCAGCACCCCCCGCGACCCTGACCAGGAATAAGCGGGCATAGATAATGGATGGATGGATGGATTTTTAAGTGGGAAATTGTGTTTTGGTGTTTATCAGTCCAAATAGTAGTCTCTTATCTGAATAACTTCACAGTTTTATCAACATTATTATCTTTCCTCTGAAAAATCTATGCCTTGTCCCTCCCTTAAGGTTGCCTTCATTTGAGTGCACACTTGCATGTATGTCCACACTTACTCAAATGCTTAGTCTGCCTGAAAGTAATTTTCACAAACTACATGACAGAAATGACTTGATACCAGCAATCTGTAAATTTCTGCCTATTATTTAACGGTAGTAACATGCAATACTGGATAACTATTTAGTTGTAAAATGCGTCTGTAAAACATCTGAGTTTGATGAAAGAGAGAAATTAAATTGAACGTGGACCTGGACTTTATGCCTGGCCAGGGATTCAGCAGTGCTTAAGATTAAATCAGAACTTTCCAAACACAATGATTGCATATTGCAGACATGGTGCTGAGGGTGGCTCACCTTTGCCTGACAAAGGGGCTTTGGTTCTGGTCCTGAGGTAAGGCACCATCAGCTCTCCTTTGTCATTTATGATCAGTTGGTGAGTTCATGTCGCCAGAAGTAAAGCCAAGTAATACATTTTTCTTTCATTCAGGAAATTGAGAGGTACAGTTATCAATCTGGATTTGTTCAGAAACTTGTCCCACACAAAGAATGGTATTTCAAAGATGCTTTTTTTGCATCATATTGGGCATTATATTAAGGTAGTTCTTCTGTCTTAAGTTACTTGAATGGTATGGAAAATGATCTGACCAAATATGTCTTCAGAACTAATTAGGAGGAGAAACACAAGGAACATGAGAATTACAAGCATATAACTGGAACTAAACACATACAGGCAGCGCCATAATGTTTGAGAGAAAGACATATTTTTATCAATTTGGGTCTGTATTCCACAATTTTAGAAATTTTAGAAACAATTCACAGAGACATAAGCCAAATATTAGGCTAACTAAAACCAACTGTTTGGAACATCATTAAGAAGAAAGAGAGCTCTGGTGAGCTCAGAAATCACAAAAAGCCTGGTAAGCTAAGGTGACTCCCTATATAATGAATACAATGAATCTGGAGACATTTTGTTGAACTTGAGCAGATAAGATGCTTCAATACACTTCATAATTAATTTTTTTGTTGCTATCAGGAGTTACATAATCAAGAAAGACAAGTGTTCGAGTATCTGTACCAGGCATACATGCCCAAACCATAACACCCCCCACCACCATGTTTCACAGCTGATGGGGGGTGCTTTGGTTCTTGGGCAGTTCCTATCAGCCTCCGTACTTTGCTCTTGCAGTCACTCTGACACAAGTGGATCCTGGTCTAATTTATCCACAAAACCTTTTTCCAGAACTTTGCAGGCTCTTTTATGTGCTTCTTAGCAAACTGTAAACTGGCCATCCTGCTTTTGCAGTGTAGCCTCTGTATTTCTGTTCGTGAAGTCTTCTGTGGACAGTGGTCACTGACAGATCCACACCTGCCTTCTGAAGAGTGTTTCCGATCTGTTGGACAGCTGTTTCAGGTTGTTCTTCATTATGGTGAGAATTATTCTGTCATCAACTGTAGAGTCTTTCTTGGCTTACCAGGGTCTATGTGATTTCTCGCCAGTGCTCTCTTCCTTCTTAATAATGTTCCAAACAGTTTATTTTGGTTAGCCTAAGGTTTGACCAATGTCTCTGACTGTTTTGTCTTATTTCTCTGCCTCATAATAGCTTCCATGACTTTCACTGGCACAACTGTGGTCCTCATAGTGACAAATGCTAATAACAGACTCCAAAAGCAATCAAAATGCTAGAATCAAAACTAGATACTGAAAGCTCTCTTATACCTGCACTGGACCAAACCAATCAGAAACACCTGTGATGTCATTTGTCCCAAACATTATGACACTCTGAAATGGAGGAACTATTTTTAAAAAGTATCAAAAAGGGTTTAGTTTGACAATCAAAATTATGAAAAAATACAAGTGGCAAACGGGTAGGGATTCCAGGCATTCTTGATGGTGAAGTTAAAAGCCCATATTGAACCATGGCAAGAAAAAGTAAAATGCGTTCATCACAGCACTTTAATGTCTACATGGTGAAACCAAAATGTATAGAAATGCCGTTAAATAAAATCTGAGAATGTGCAATTCACCACATGTGAATTGTTTGATTCCAAATCTAAAATTGTGGAGTATAGAGCCAAATCAATAAAAAAATATAAATATATGTTGTTGTCCCAAACATGGTTCTCACGGTCTATCAGATAAATAGATTAGTCTATGCCCTTATCATCAGACCCACTTTTATCATCACTAGCTCTAACGGGCAGCAATATTCTGAAGGCATCCATCTACCATAATGTGTGAATGCATAAAATAAATGTATTATGCCTTAGGGACCATTTGAATAAGGGCGGTAGCTTGCACAGCAATGAACCACGGGCACAATCAATGAAACCCTGCCCACAGGGTCAATTTCAACCACACTCTTTGATTGCCGCAGTTCACACCCAGCTAGTCAGATGAAAACAGGAAGAATCCCCTCAGCTGATTACTTCATACTGCTTTTGTGATGACTAACCAGCAAGTACCAGTCTGTCCCTTCAAACCAGGAAAATGTTGTGTAGTATTAATCAAATAAACTGTACTCACTATTGTGTGTCTGCTATCAGTACAACTGCTGTACTAGTACAGATATTTTGTGCCACCATTTACGTTTTGTACACAAGGACCTTCTAAACAAAAAGACTCATCTGTTGGAGGTGGTCTGAATGAGGTCCTCCTATGCCCTGCACTTTTATTTTGTAAATGTATGCCAGCAAACAATTTCACTTTCCAGTGTTGATCCCCTTTTTCTTTGGGTTAAGGTCTATGTCCTCATGGATAAAATGATCTGGCGACTAAAATACTTAATTATACTCAGTGTTGTTAAAACCATTCAGTCGAAGACCTCGTTGTCAGCAATGATGTAAGACTGCATACCTGTTACTTGGTGCTGCTGTCCAAAGTGTAATTCTGGGTCTGATTGGTGGCTGTTTTTTAGGGCTCATGGGTGTTATGAATTTGTCACAGATGATGACATTATCCCTGGGGTTTGTTAGATCACCCAGCTCATTCAGTTGGGTCTCAAGGCGTAGGAGGCTGGATGCCTTGTTTCTGTAGTATTATGTCATATGATTATGAAGGCTACTGGTTTGCTCCTGGCATGAGGGCTGCACCATAGATCACAGCAGCTACAAACGCACATCAGCTTTTTTCTGTGAATTGACAGCATCAATTGCACATAAATGTCAAAACCCTGTGGCACAGTTTATTCATAAGTGGAGCGAGGTGAGGCAACGTCGACCTCAGCATTTACTGAGGGAGAAAGCCTCGCAGCAGCTCCTGAAGAGCATACGGAATGATGAGGCAGTCATGGTAGGGGTAACCCCTCGGATGAGTAAGGGTGATGGGTCAGACACAGCGGGGGGGGGGGGGGGGGGGGGGTGTTGGGGGGTGCTGACAATCAATCACTTTACTGGACCGAGGGGTCATGGCACATCAAAGGTCGCTGGGAGGCAAGATGACGAAGCATGAGGGGTTTCAGTGGACTTGGGCAAGTCACGCATGTGCGGCGGTTGGATCTGCTGTCATCTCAGCACCCCTTACTGACAGTCTCCCTTGACAGCCTCACGTTGAACATGAAGTGATGTGGGGCATGATGGGCATTCCTTGGGGGACTCACAGTTTATCCTGTCATACCCTGATTTTTTGCATTGACAGCTTTCCCTCCAGATCTTGACAATCCAACCTAAGCCATTTTCATCGCCGACTTGGTGTAGGGTGTTTTTTACTGCCTTATATTACATTAGATTACAATCACTTGACTTACAGAAATAGAGCACATCAGCATTAGTCTCAGGAATGTAATATTGTCAAGAAGACACAGGAGGCCCATTTATAATCAATAACTATAACCCGACCAATCCAAAAACGAGTACTGTTAAGAAAAATAAAAAGAACTATGCAGATAACCTCATGGTAAATAGAACCAATATAGATCTTGTTCACAGATCTTTTCACAGCTATACACCTTTGACATTGTCCCAAAAAAATCCAAACTGAAAGAAAGAGGATTGCTAAAGAGAGTCAGGGGTGCCATGGCACAACCTGAAGAGGTGAGTCTTCAGGCTACATTAGAAGAAAGGCAGGGTTTCTGTTGTTCTCACTTCAGTGGAGAGCACATTCCACCAAGTGGGCCAAAACAGACAGGAGAGGTGACTTGGAAATGCATGCATGGTGGGGGATGGCATATGAGGTGCTGTCGTGGACAAAAGTCAGTCGAAAAAACACGAGAGGACATGAAACGTTTTTGCGCAAGAGATCCAGTTAGCCAGCGAGAGCAAATTAAACCCTACGAGAGAAAGACTGAAAACCTGAGCGAGAGGTCCAATGAGCAGCTTGCGCTGTCCAGTGAACAGCGAGCGCAATTGAAAGTGGCTTGCTAGATAGGGCAAATGGACAGCGCACACGGTCTAGTGAAAGAATAAAACATAGCAGCCAGTTAGGTAGCTTCACATCAGTTAACTTGATTAATACTTAGTATCCTGAGTTAGCTAGTTAGCCAAGACTACAACCTGTTGCTAGCTGGCTAGCTAGTTCATGTTTGTTGATTTCACAGGTGAATTACTGTGGAGCTAATATAGAAATGATTATGACCATGTTGACAATGTTAATATATAGTAATGTTGTTGCTTATTTCCACTAATGGTATGGCAGCGTGGTAACGTTATTGCCATTGTAAACAACCAGGAAGTGGTAGCTGCTGTTACCTGACTACACATGAAGTATGACCATGCAGAAAACAGTTGAGTTGCCTTATTGATAATTGGAAATAAGCAAACAACATTACTATATAATTGTCAACATGATCATACTCTAACTCAGGATATTAAGGATTTATTTAGCTAACTGATGTGAAGCTACCTAACTGGCTGCTATGTGTAATTTGCCCATGCTATCCACTGGACTAAGTGTGCTGTCCATTGGACCTCTGTCGCAAGCCACTTTCAATCACCCTCGCTGTCCACTGGACCCTTCGCTATTCATTGGACCTCTCTCATAGGGTTTCAATCTCTCCTGCGAAGTTTCAATTGCTCTCGTTGGCTAACTGGATCTCTCTCCCTCCTTAAAAAAATGGTTAATGTCCTCACGCGTTTTTTTGACCGACTTTTGTCAACGACGGTGCCTCATAATAGCGAGGTACACTAGTGGGGGGCATTCCAGTTCCTTTCAGGGACACAAATCCTTGAATCAGTTCCATAAAATTATTAGTTCCTGGATTTGTTCACCGGTTCCTTCACAGCTCTCATCCTGACTCCTGCGAACGAGAGTCGTACAGTGACTGGTTCTGACTTCTGAATCTTAGTTTTTTGACTCAAATTCCTTATGAATGAGAACAAGAGTCATGCAGTGACTGATTCCGAGTTCAGATTATAGTTCCTAGTGAAAGAAATGTGACATACTGTGCTTCGTATGTGAATTCCCACAGGACCCTAGCACTGTTATTATGCGATTCACAGACATTTTTTAAACATTTTGAGATTTAAAAATGAATGGCCAAAATGGGTATGTTTTCTTGAAATTTATTCAAGTAGTGTTTACTGTTAGCTTGCAAATATGTGGCATGAGTTAACCTACTAAATCATTTGCAAAGGTAAGTTGCACAGAGGCAGCAGAACAGAGAGGTCTGGCTGGTGTCTAGGGTCTGATGATCCTTTGAAAATTAGTGCAGTCAAATACAATATTTTTACAGCTAAGATCATTTAATTTCAATAGTATAATAATGTAGCAGTTTTCTGGCAGCTAGTCCGGAGGTATGGGTTCTGGACCTGACTGACCAGGTTTTTTTTGTGCTGACTTCTAGGGTTTTTCATAAAATGGCAAGTCGAAACGACATTACTGTATACTCGACTCATTTTGCTAGATGAACACTGAGTTGTTTTAGACTCTTATAGAAGGTGTCTTACTCATACAGTAGGGATATATTAAGGACTGCTGTTAAACTGATGAGTGCCAGGGAAGCTGGGATTTTGGTTTGCTTTTCTTTGCTATACCATTGCCACAATGTTGGTTTTGCATCAGCAGAGATATTTTGTAATGGAACTAGTACTTCCCTCTCGTGCATTTCATTTCTACAGGGTGTTACTGGACACCTACATTGACCGCAGGGCCGGCACTAGGATTTTGGTGGCCCTAAACAATCCTGGGGGGGGGGTGGGGTGCTCTTCTTCACAATGGCAAATGTTCAGCAGTTCAGCATCCTCTCACACTTTGGTGATCTTTTGCAGAAGTCACTTTAAGGCAGACTGAACCATATATCTGCCTGTTCTCAGACAGGTGTATGGATAGCTTACCACAGTGAGTATTTCCATTCTATTCCCTGGACTTCAGACATGATCTGAAGGATAGCAATATTTTTTGTGGAACCACTTACTAGAACCCCCCCTTATCTTTCTCTCTGTGTCTCTCTCTTTCTGCCTGTGATGGTTGTTTGGGTTTGTTTTGTTTTGTTTTTTGTTTAGTCTGTAAGTTCCATGTTTGAACTATGTCCCAATGAAAGGGGTTTTAAAAATCTCTCTCTCTCTCTCTCTCTCTCTCTCTCTCTCTCTCTCTCTCTTGCCCACTCTCTTTCTCTTTGTAACAATGTACTATTTAGGATATTTCTGTAAATTGTTGAGCAGTAACTCACGTCAGATTAGATTTGACAGCTGTGTCAGACGCTACAGTATAAGCACCAGTTAGCCTGCAGCATCTCGACTCTTTCCCCCTCACTCTCAGTGCACGGTTAATGTTTTGCAGTGTCATGTCGAGCCAGGATAACGTGTGCCAGTACTTCTTTCGTCTCCCCTCACAATGTTATTGTTCAGGTGACAATTTGATTTTTCTGAGATGACCTCTCAGAGAAGTGTTTTCAGTTTCTCAGGATCAGCATTCATGCTCTGTGCCTTCTGGCCCAATATATGCACTGTTAGCTGTATTTAACTGTATTGGTCATTCCTTATCAACTTAGCCATGACCGTGATCATATCAGATGGGCTGCTGGTAAAATATATAAAATGATCCCACTGTGTCGCAATGTTGCCTCAAAGCAAGAAGGTCCTGGGTGCTTTCTCTGTGGAGTTATCATGTTCTCCCCATGTCCGCGTGGGTTTCCCTTGGGTTTCCAGTTTCCGCCTACAGTCCGAAGACATGCAGTTAGGCTAACTGGAGACTCTAAATTTCCCATCGGTATAAGTGTGTGAGTGAATGCTGTGTGTGTCCTACGATAGATTGGCAGGCTGTCCAGGATGTATTCCAGCCTCTTGCCCAGTGCATGCTGGGATAGGCTCCAGCACCCCCCATGACCCTGCCCAGGAATAAGTGGGTATAGATAATGGATGGGTGGAGGGACAATTGCTCAGAGAGCATATTTTTAACAAATAATAATTTTGTTTCCCAAAAAGATAAAAATGACCAGAAAACAACCAAATAACATCAAACATTCACCACTATATTTCATCACACAGTTGGTTATGGTGTTCTTTTCAGCATTCAACACTTTCAACATCATTCTTCTTATATTTAACCCACTGATGGTGGCCAAAAATCTTGATATTTGGTCTCATCTGACCATAACATCAGATTCCAAAGTTTCAATGCTAAAACAGTGATGTCAAGTGGAATTCAAATCAGTGATGGTTTTCATAGACGCTTATTATAGCAAAACCTGGTGGAAAATACTAAACAAAAAGTACTAAATGTGCGGTTATTACTCAAAGGGCAAAAAACCATTTAACCAGGAATGGCATCTTAAAACCCAATATGAATCATACGCGAATAAATCCAAACACTCTCTGCCCCAGACGCCAAGCAGAATGGAGATGCTGCCAATGCTGCCCTGGCCAATGAGGACTGCCCGACGATCGACCAGGTGCTGAGCCCGGAGGAGAAGAGCCCAGCGGCGGGAGGGGGTGGAGTTGGGCGGGAACGCTACCAGCACGATCGCGCCTGCTTCCTGCTCAGCACCGGCGAGTTCAGGGCCACAGATGGGAATGTGAGGAAAGGTACGAGTCACCACAGGGGCGCACGCTTGCACACCAGCTCCGACACACACACAGTCATGCACGGACACGTACTCGCACACATGCACAGAGCCAGTTAACTTCCTGTGCTCATTAAATAGGCTTGTGCAGATGGAAATTGGCAACTAGCATTATGGTTTCTTATACAATACATGTGTACTCACACTTCATAGATATATTAGTGTGTGTTTACCCTTGAGGTAATCACACACAAAGCTAGACAGGCACAAACAGGCACACATACAGAATGACTCTGCCATCCTCCTCATTCAGACCATTTTGCCAGCTCCCTCTCATGGTCCCACATATCAGTTACTCTGACAGTGGATTGGGTTTTCAGACAATGTAATGTAATGTAATTTGTTAGACCATGTACATATGCAGATGTTTGACCCAAAAAGTTGTTGGTCTGACATGAATTATGTCCTGATGCTCTGTCAGAGAGCAGTAAAACATTGTGGTTCTTAGTTTGGTTTTGCTAAGCAGTAAAGATGTTTGAGACAAGCAAAGGCTGAAGGTGAGAGATCTCTGGTGAGAACATCTCTCATCATCATCGTCATCATCAGCATCATCATCATCATCATAAATAGTACCAGATGTTTATTTACTCTATATGGCACCATCATCATTTCATTATAATCTCACATTCTCTCTCAAACTTGATACAGTTATGTATGCTAGATATTCACAATCTAAAGTGAACCTGGAGTTTAGTAGTGAGTCTACACCACAAGGGAAAGATGCCAGAACAAACAGCACCGATCCTCCATGGCTGTTATGAATCATATACTGTTTGTTCTCTCTGAACAGCCCGGATACGGAATTCTCTTTTCACTTGGGATTGTATCAGATTGCTGCGAAGGCTGACTGTCACATACTGTTATGACAGCCTCCTGCTTGGTAGCACCTCTACACTACTGGACAGGGTCATATGATCTATGCCCTGTAATACGGACACATTATATGCTGCTAAATTACTTGTTCATGTGTCACACAAGGCTGTCACAACAAACAAGTTATATTTGCTATTTTCAGACATCTGTCATGCTTGGATTTATTATTCATTAAAGATTGCTGTTAAAGCCAACAGTGTTGTGTGAATAATGTTTTCAGGAAATAATTCAGATGCTGATTGCAGAACTATATGTTTTCAGAAATCTTATTTATCAGGGTAGGGAGGTTTTTATGGAAAATTCATGTGACCTTTACATTTTTGACCAATTACATTGTTTATGCCTCAATATGGCATATGTGCAATTTCAATTATATGCTAATTCAATTACTGATTGATTTTATATAGGTCTGGATTTAATGCAAAAGAATATAAATATAATCCACATTCTTCTCATAAATATTACTACGTAGACTGAATTACACTTACAACAGCTTTGGTGTTTTCTCATCCTCTCCAGCATTGTTTTCTCTTTCTTTCTCTTGATTCTATACTCTTTCTTTTTTTCCTTGACTTACTCTGTTTCTGTCTTTTGCTCTCTACCTCTCTGTCTTTTGTATGTTTCTGTTAATCTGAAACTCATTCATGCATTACTGCTGCTTTTATCATTCATTGATTTGTCTCTCTTCCTTGTGTCCTTCCTTTGTTTCCTTCACTCACCCTTCTCTTTGCTTGGTGACTTTCACTCACTCCTCTCGCTTTCTATTCATTCCTCAATCTGCTTGCTTTTTCCACTCCTCTTCACTGCACCCTTGCTTTGCTTTCCTCCTCCTCATCATCCTCCTCCCTTCTTTTTCCTGGCCCCAATTCCCTACCTGGACCCAATGACAATCTCCCTTCTCTCCGTATTTTGTTTTGTGTACATTCCCTGATTTTCCTTAACTTCCATGTATGCCTTGTCCCTTCGTAACTGCTCGAATCTTTCCCAAACTGAACATATTTTCTTCTTCCTGCAACAAATATTCTTTCTCACCCACTATTGCATCAAACCCCCTCTACTTTCCAAACAACCCCACCACCACCCTGCCCCTTCAACTGCTTTCCCCAAACCCAACCCCAACTCCCTTCTTAATAAAATACCAGAAGCCGCTGCCGCTAGCCCTGGCCGCCCTATGGCCGAGGAATGGTATAAACCGGAGGGTCATCTGTTACATCAAGACCTCAATGCAAACTCCGCCTCCTCCTGGATCAAACCATAACACACAGAGGTAACACCATAAGATTAGACTGGTCAAAGCAAAAATGTATTCTGAGGCAAGTGTGTACTACTGACAGAATTTGAATAGACAACAAACTGACCAGTGCAATACATCATCTCATGCTATCAAAATTATTAAAGTACACATTAGCAATTATGTAATATTACCTTCTGTTGTTCATACACATGCATACATACATGTACGTACACATACACACACACACACAAGATATTGTATCTTTTGTGTCTTGCATGACTGATGACAGTGATGTGCCTCAATACAATCAAAAAATGTCTGTTTTTACAATTACAGGGAAACTAGATTATTAATATAGTATGTGTTTGTCTGTGAATATTTCTGTGTTTGCTTTCCTGGAGTGTGTGCACATCTGTCAGTCAACCAACAACTGGTATATTGAGTTATGGTTCAGTCAAACTTGACAGTCCTAATAGTTCACAATTATTATTACATAAACTTTTATTACTTAACTTCCGTCCATCTATCATTCCCTCTTCTAAGTATTAACCCATCCCAAACCCAGTGTATTCATTAGAATCTTTATCTTCTACCTCTATGTCTATCGCTATCTTCTATATAATCTTTGAGAGAATCACAGTATTATATGTGGAATAAGAAACTGTTTTGACAACATATCAGTGTGGACCCCATCAAGAGTAGGAGGTGGTGGTTTTGATTGTGTGAAACAGTGCCGACAAGTTTTATTTGAGGCTATCGCAGGTCTTACACTGTAGCACTGTTAATAACTCTTAATGTCCGATCATGTGTTGTCTGATCCACTTTGTGTTGTTGTCTTCCTCTTCAGGTTGTGTCATATCACGCGTTTGTATGTTGGCTATTATTGTTATTCTTTACATTGTTTTTCTGTCCTCCCAGTTTAGTTTGAGTGTCGTGTTTTGTGTTGTGTGTGGCTCAGCGTGTACTGTTTTGTGTTGTTGTACCCCTGAAGTTTCTAGTGACAATTACCCTGGTAGAATGACAATTACATTCTCATGTTTTGGCACTGACAGCATGTTTGATGGAAATGTACAAATTTCTTACAAGACTCAGACATTTTTAGAAAATATAGACTACATAAAAAAGAACTGAATTATCAGCATTCGATCACTTCATATATACATTTTTAACTTACAGTACTTGTGGGGCAATTTCTATGCTGAATTTACTGAAAGAGTGAGGTTTTGCTTTATATTTCTGATTTGTTGTCAGTCTTACCAGGGTAAAAATTCACTGGCTTTAGTGAAGCTGGTCATAACTCTGAGGTCAAATGCATAGTATTTCATCATAGATTAAACACCACAACCTGATTGCAGTTGGTTTGCCATGTGTTGCACTGAGGACTGTTACATGGACTCTGTGGTCCACGTCCTTGCTTGTGCCTCTGTGTGCTCTGTGCTGTGAGGCGTGGGGCCAGAAGGCTGAGATCATCGGCGATGAGTCCCCTGCTGCTCAGACCAAATGGACAATTTCATGTGCATCAGGGTTTAAAATACATATAAATGTGTGGTAAAAACAGAGAGTGATTGGAACAGTATGTAAGTGGTGTATTCTTTATGAAATACTATTCACTAGCCCCAACTGTGTGCTTCAGTCCTTAGTGTAAACAAGGGACAAGGGCTACCTTATAAGGTTAAGTTAGATGAAATAAAATATCAAACTGAATAGGAAATTACACTTGGTGACTGAATCACTCACTGGTACGGACTGGAGCGCTGATATACAGACATACTGATGGACAGCTGACAGACTGACTGACTTGCCACGACAAACAGCTAAGGTAAGTGACCAAACACTGCGCAGCTGGACTTCGCTAAACATATTACAGGGGCTGCTTCAGCATCTTTTCACAGATCCTGTGTGAAAACCAGGTCTCTTCCTACTTTAAAATGAAAAGGCAGTCAAGAATTACAGTAGCAGTGGCATACTGGCTGGTGTACCTCAGCAAGGATTGTTTCTCTCACCAAAGCACTTAACTGGAATATTTCAGGGCAATGGACAGCTACTATCCTTTTAGTTTTAAAGTGGGAACTGTCTTCTCTATCCTTAGCTTTTGTGGTTGCTTTTCATTGTGGAGATACTTCTGTACTAAATGTGATGCTTTAATGATTAGCAATGACTTCTTTGATCTCCCTTAGCCAAATGCAATATTCTGTCATTTAATGCAGGGGGTTATTTTCTAGTTTTCTTGGTCTGTCTATGAATCATTACTTTCTCCTGTAATGTATTTGTTCTTATGTGTGTGTGTGTGTGAGTGTATGTGTGTGAGAGAGAAAGTGAGACGAGAAAGAGAGAGAGAGAAAAGAGGTTATTCCTGTCTGTCTCTTGGAGACTGGATTATGTTCTGCTGGTGTAGGTAAATACATCACTGTGACCACTTGCTTGTGTGTTTGTATGTGTACTTGTCACTGCCTGGTCAGTATGTCGGTGTGTCTATCTGCTTTAATATTCCCCATTCTTTCCATACCTCCAATAGCTTTCCACAAATAATTCTCCTATCCCCTCTCGTTTTTCCTTACCTCTCCATTCCCACAGTTGCCAGGGCAACAGTAGATAAGAGCATTCTGGGACTTGCACACAAAGAATTGTGGGGAATTACAAGAAAAGAGACACATTCATAAAAATATATATATTATAAATTATATATGTTACAAATAGTTTCTATGTTCCCATGATGAACTGGAAAATAGTATGATTATGATTATGATTATTATTATTATTATTATTATTATTAGTAGTAGTAGTAGTAGTAGTAGTAGTACTACTACTTTGATTGCTCTTTTTCAACGTCATAAAAACAAATAATATACAATGCCTTCAAAAAGTATTCACCCACTGAAAAGCAACCCTGTGGCAGGATTTGCACCACAACCATGCTTGATGGTAGGGATGGTGTTACCTGGATGATGGACTGGGTTTGGTTTGGGCTACACAAAGAGCTAAGTTTTAGTCTTCTCCGACCACAAAATTCCCTTCCTGAATGTCTCAGGGTCTGTCACATGGCTTCTGGTAAGCTCCAGGTATGACATAATATTGGCCTTTCTCAGAAGTGGCTTCTCTCTGGCCACTCTCCCAAAGACACCAAATCTATGAAGTGTTGAAGATTTTTGATCGATTGGCCTTCTCGTCCAGATCTTGGTAGCATCTGGGTTATGTCATATTTTTTCCATTTTGGTGCAATAGTGCTCATAAGAAGGTTCAAATCTTTTTCAATGTGTTTATAACCTTCTCCAGCGTTTTGCCACCTAACGACTTTATCTTGAAGTTACATCGGCCTTCATGGTCTTTGTGACAGAGCAACTGATCTGATCTACTGTTTCAGTTGTAAGACCATACAAAGGTAATTAATCCCATATAATCCATATATTTTTATATTTAATTAATTTAATTTGATAACCAATAGTGGGTGAAAAAATTCTGAAGGCAGTGTATTTTATATGTTTGCATCTTGCTGATTCTCCTATGCAAAATCAAAACTTTGACTAAGACCTAAATGAAAATGTTTGCATACATCCAAATGTACTAGGAGTTCATTTCCCATGAAGTAAAATCATTAGTCTTTGTTCAAAAGAAGCCCGTTTAAATGACCCCTTTGGGCTGTGTTGAATTCAATGATTGTTCCACAAAGCAGCACACATGCACTCAGGAGTTCAGGAAAAAGCACCATTGTAATATTCAATATTGAAGTTGTTAAGGGATAACGGCTGCATCTAGAGTAATCCCAAAATGAAAATCTGAAAATTGGCTTCCTTAATGTTATACGCACATTATTTTTCTTTTTATATGTAGCCAGTGTTACATCTGAATAATAATTTTTTGATCACATGTCCCACAAATTTGATACACATTAAAAAATCTGGGATAGAATTCAGTGAGTGCACTGCATATAGTATATACATTATAGTGTACGATGGCTGATTTATTCTGACAGAGTAGGTACCAGTTGTTTTGCAAGATATTTTTATTTTGCTCAAGGTTTAACTGATTTCTTAATTAAATATTGTATTAAGTGCTGGTCACATAACTCATTCATTTTTTATCGGAAACCATAGGATGTCTCATCTTAATTTTGGGCTCATGTTTAATGAATCTTAATGATCAATATTATTGATACCTCCATATTAGTTTGTAACTATTCATTTGTAACAGTTTCATTCAGAACAGCATACCTGTAGGACTGGAATATGGGATGCTAGACTGGGCTAAGGTTAGGTACCAGTTATTCTGTTGCTTTTAAGTTATGCTTTATGGAGCTTATAGACCTGTTCTGTTGTGTGTTATACAGTCACTCTCCAAGCATTCTCTGTAGGGTGGAAATTTGTAATTAAGGCTAGAAAAGCAAAGTAACTCAACATTTTGATTTACCTCAGTTGCTTCAATTCTTTTTTGGTTTTAGACTCATAAAACAATTTTACAATAGAAGGACAAATTTCAACTATACTATCTATAATGTGCAGGTTATGGCTGTTGCATAAATGCACAATTTGATCTAATGTGACGTAATGATAGTATAAAATTGTAATGTAGATATGGTGTAGATATGGAAGGGCCAGGGTGGGCCATGGCCACTTAAATAGCACCCTGGCCCACCCATTTACCTTGGCTGAACCATCACACCCTATTGTGAATGCCCACCTAGGTAGTTTTGGCCGACATAGTTCTATTCAGGCCCAGGATCTCACTCAACAAATACTCTACATCTGTGTATGTGCTGCACCTGTGCTGTGTTTTTGTCTGTTCATCTTGTCAGTTAATCTGTGTGCGAAATTTATTTTCAGACATTTTCGTCTGAGATAGCTTTACCATGTTCCTACCTGTTGTCATTTGGAAATATTGTTGCAGTTGGGAATAGTGAAGATATGATGGTATCAGAAACAGATGGCCTATTTTAAGTGTCATGTTTGGATAATGACTCTAATTGCTCATGATGTCATTGTGTGTGTTGCAAATATTAACCTGGATGATAATAATGTCTTTCGCATCTTTATAACCTAGGGTACTTCAGTCAGGATCACTCAAATCCTTAATTCAGTACTTTGCATTGACTCTGCTTTGACCCCTCACTTAGAAGCTTTACTCAAGAAGCACATGTGGAGAGATACAATAACAGACACACCAATGAGACAGTGAGCCTTGAATTATTTAATGCATAAAATCATAGCTCTGGACAATTAACTTGTTCAGAGGGCAGTCAAAGCACAGATCAAAGCAGTTGACCATAGTCTGTTCGTAATATGTACTGTAAGCTAATAAAAATCAATGTTTTGCTTATAGATGCAATGTGTAGCCACAGTAACAGGAGAGCAAGAATCATTTATCCTAATACAAATCCAGTGTTAATATTTGCACTTGTGTACTTCCCTCATTTTCCCCTTGTCCCTCTCAGATTAATATACTGGTACATCTCCATCCCATTCTCAGGCCACCTGTACAGTCCTCGTAGCATAACAAAAGTTTGAACTGAGGTAGGTACGGTTTTCAATCTCTATCAGGCTGCATTTTGGTAAATCCTTTGCTTTGCATAATGATACCATAACCTGGCAATGCTGTAATAAGTTTCTTTATTAGACATAATAAGGCTCGTTTTCTTGCTGTCCTGTGTTGTATTTCATTTTCCTCAGTACTAAGCAGTAATTTACTATTGAACTACAGCGTAAGCAGTAGGCCTGCAATAGGATATAGTACTATTGTACACAATACGTTAGTGTGTTAAAACCACTGGAATACGTTACTCATAAAAGGCCCACCTCCAAAAAGTAGTGCTGTACTGCCTTGTGTATTTCTGCTGTGTACTGAGATGAATTGCGCTCTTGGATGTGAATTTGTCCATAAACAGACTGCAATCATGAAGAGAATGTGGCAAATGAGGCCTTATCAAGTCATGATGTGCTTTCTGAAACAGTGTTATATAAAGAAAAGCCCACAGACCCAATTTTATTGGATGCACAGTTAGTCAGCAGTCAACCAAGTATGAGGTGGTGCAGATCAAAAAGAGTCATGGTCAAATCAGCTTGGTAGTTTAATGATACTTAATACACACGGCGCACATGCCTGTGAGATGCATATTGCTTTTCTTTGCAAATATATCAGGACTGGAGTTTTGTGGAATATGTTGTGGCATCTATGTATTTGTGTATGCTTCCACAACTTATTCAACAAGTCTTTTTTTCGCCAGCCCCCTTCCCACCAATTCAGGGAAACAGGAATGAAAAAACTAACCCAGTACAGCTCTGCATTGCTCCAGTGCAGGTTGGGTAATACTTGATTAGGACAGGGCTGACTGAGATACAATGAAATAGGTTATGATGGTACTCATGCACCTCCTCATCTTTTATGATATGGTTTGTTTTAAAATGTGTTTTGCCATTTCTTCTGACTATTATGGAGATTCAAGCTGGGATGTATAGCACTTCCCTGTGTACAACCCGTATGACCAAAAGTATCTGGACGCACCTTGGTCTGGGGCTGTTTTTCATGCTTTGGGCTGGGCCCCTTAGTTCCAGTGAAGGCAAATCTTAACGCTACAGTATACAATCTTATTCTAGATGATTCTGTGCCTCCGCAATAGTTCGGGGGAGGCCCTTTCCTGTTTCAGCGTAACAATGCCCCAGAGCACACAGTGAGGTCCATGTAGAAATGGTTTTGTTTGGAATGGTGTGGTAGAACTTGACTGGCCTGCACACAGCCCTGACCTCAGCCCCATCCAAAACTTTGGGATCAGTTGGAAAGCCAACTGCAAGCCAGGCCTAATTGCCCAATAAGTCCCAGACCTCACTAATGCTCCTCTGGCTGAATAGAAGCAATTTCCTGCAGCAGTGCACCATCATCTAGTATAAAGCCTTCCCAGAAGAGTGGAGGTTGTTGTAGCAGCAAAGGGCAGACCAACATATTAATGCCCATAATTTTGGATGAGATGTTGAATGTCAGATATCCACCAACCTTTAGCTATGTAGTGTATCTATCTATCTCAATCTGCCCTTCTGACAAGTTTTTTGCACTAGCAAGGTCATCTTTTGTCATCTTTGACACTACCATTTTTTAAATTGGTGGGACACTAATTGGTTACGATAAGGATAAATATCATTAATTTCAGGCTGATGCACCTTTTAGATTTCAATTGACAGTAGATTGAAATTTATGGAAAATTTTTTTTAAATAATTTAATATATATTGCATTCATTGTTTGTCGGATCACTTCCTTTTATTTTTATTTTTTTGCAAACTATGTTTGGTCACATTCACTGTCAAAACACCCCAAATCTGGCATCATTTGGACTTATGCTTTATGAGAAGTTGTCTTTTCAAGGTATTTAAAATTTTTAAAAAATGCCTACCAAAACCTATTGGCAGAGCTTATGGGTCCTAGAGGCAAAAATGTGAAGCATGAGGAGACACTCTAATGTACCAAGTTTGACCATTTTAGGATGACAGAACGGCAGGGCTGAGGGTTTGATTTTGGGAATTATAGCGCCCCATAATGGCCAACCCATGCCATTTTTTGTCCAGGTCATGTGTGGCCTGTATAATCTGTGTGCCAAAATAGACAAAACATTACTAATGTTTGGCTAAGTTATTGAGCAAGATAAGGGAGAAAAATAGTAATAATAGGAATATCAGCAAATACAAATGGGACTGACTGCTTCGTAGTGGAAACTTCAAAGCTTCCTGTGCTTTATCAGAACAGAGACAGAACAGGCAAATGTAACAGTACAGCAGAATATACCCAGTAATCTGCCCGTGCTCATTACAGGTTTAATTGGTAAGCCTATATCTTCTGAAAGTACCCATTACTGAGTAAATTAAAATAGCAAGCTTTCTATATATATTGTCAAATTCAAGAAATGGTGTCTCCTCTAGGGGATCGAGAGGTAAAGCATATCTGCTTATATCACAAACAACTTCCAAGTGCAGTATATTTTTATTTTAGATTACAGAACTGAATTTACTCTGTGATGTTATATTGGAAAGCATCAATGCGGAATAGTGAGATCTGGATGTTTGAAATGATTTTTGGATTTTATGATATTGTCAATGATTTGATTTTTAGCCAATTCAATTCTTCGGTAGAATTTCTCTCTCTCTCTCTCTCTTGCATGTTGTCTAATATTCCTGCTTCTGAAAGAGAAAATTTAGGATTTGCTGATTACTATGAAACTGGCAGGCATGTGAAACTGTAGTTCATAATTTACACAGAGTAAATTATTACATTGAAAAACCTTGTCAGGTGTAGTTAAGTTTTAAACTAGGCAGCCTTCCCTGTTTTAATGGGTCTGTATTTGTACCAAGATTTTTTTTGTAAGAATGTTAAGTACATTTTTACAAGTCTTTCTTGTATATAAATAAGATACACAATAATAAGGTAACACACCACAGATAACAATATTATGAATATTTAAACTTAGGGCTTAAGTGATTCAAGAGGGAACCCTGTTATATGCTTTTAGATTTTACAAGCTGCTGGGAATTCTTCCATTATATATAAACAGGAAAGTAAGAGTGTTTTCAAAGCATCAGTGCATTTGTCATTGTCCCATGCATTGAAAATCCTATGCCTTTTACAGAATAGTTTTGCTGACTCATATACTGAAGATTGCATCAGGTAAAGCATGCACCCAACCCTCTGTACCAAGAAATGAGAATCGTGTAATATTGATTTTCTATGAGTCTAAGCTATAGGCTCACATAACATGTGATTTATAATTGAGAACTGAAGCACTGACTTTTGATGGACATGAACACAGTTTTTCTTGATATACTACCCAGCATTTTCTCTGTATAGAGCCGTGTGCTTGAGTGGTTCCTATTACACCTCAATGAAGCTATTTATACAGTGCGTGCAAAGTTGTTATGATAGAGACAAGCTTTAAGGTGTGACTGAGACTGACTGTCCCATCATTTAATTGCTATTTTTCTCCTTTGTTCTTTTCAAAGTGTTTCTTTATGCCTTTGTGTGGAGCTGCTCTCGTCTGTCTTTCATACTTTCTCTTTAAATGGTTATACTAGCTTGTCATACAAATTGACTGTCTTACCTTCCTTATTCATTCTGTCTCAGGTCCCCCTCTCCGTTCCCACAGTGACAGCTTTCTATCAAGAAAGAGAATTGTGGCTTAGCCAATTTAAAACCAAGTGAGACAAGAAAGGCCAAACAAGAGGAAGGAGCAGGGGTGTGGCTAATTAAAGCTGAGACAGGGAGAACTGCTCAGATGTCGGCACTGAGAGAGTATCAAGTTATTATTGTCTCATTAAATAAATATTATGAACCTTGCACAAATACAATGAGATTCACAAACATTTTCAAATCATACAAACAAAATAATTGGTTCACACAAAAATTACTGGTTCGCAAATATGTTTTTGCACTCACAAATCTCTCCCGAACAGACAAATGGAATAATACTTTTTAAATTTTTTGTACGATTTATCAATGTACGGGCATTCTTTTGACAATATTTTGCATTTATGCATCACCTGGTACATATGGTATTGCTTGCATTAATTTGTGGATTTTTGTGCAAATCGTTCCACAAATATGTTTTTGATTTTCAGCTAGTCTACTCCAGCCAATCAGATTTACTACATGTATGTTCTCACTTCAACGAATCAGCTGGCCTATGTTTTTACAAGAAAATGCCCCACTCGACTATTAGATTCATAACTGGGGACTCATGGAACACATCACTATGTACAAAAATGTGGGCTATCTTTCTGTCTGTGTAAGATGAGAGCAACATTGATTTCAATTTATTTACAAAGCTCTTTTACACAGACTGCCATTTTATATTACTTCTCTTTTTACATGGAAATTTGAAGCTGATCAGACTCCAATTCCAACAGTGAATACAAACCTTGGAAAGATGGCTTTTAGACATATCACACCATTGACTTGGAATAACTTATAACAAACCTTAATATTGATCGATATTCTGGTGACTCTGGGTAGTTCTAGAGAACTCATCAATGGCTTGATTAGTTTTAATTGTGAATGTTCTTAGCGATGATGTGTTTTATTGATATTTTGCTTATACCTGATAATTGTCTTAGATGTTTTATGGAATTCATGTATTTTGGTTATTTTCTTTGTCTGCTTATTTGCTTGCTTTCATTTCATTGTTTATCTTTTATTTCTAAACTCGGCACCCTTGAGGGCTCTTGTCCAACAATGTGTCTTCTCCTGAGTATAAAGGTTGAATGAATAAGTGAATGAATGAAGCCTTCAAACCCATTAGTATTTGAGATTTGATGAAAAAAGCCTGTTCAACATGGCGACGCATAAAGACTTGCAACACAACTTCTTATGTGTAAGTTAACTGGTTAGCTTGCTTAGCGTAGTCCCTGTACAAACACTCATTTTAAAAGCATAACTATAGACAGGGCTAGTGTCTTTATATTGCTGAAGGCAACAATAAATACTTAATACTTATGACCATGCTATCTTCATAATTTCCTCTTGAATACTAGTATTCAAGAGGAAATTATGAAGATAGCATGGTCAACATGACTGCGGGTAAAGACTCGCGACACTTGAGTATCTTGCTGTAAATGGGTAAACAATCCTGACATCAGCTAGTGTCATTATAGCTCTGAAGGCAACAATACATAGTTCGAACCTCAACTTGATACACACGTTAGCTCGCTAGCTACTCCTGGCTTAGTAACTTTATCAACAAGATTTTATTTGTGGTATCTCATTGTGGGACATAGCTTCAGCAAGGACTGGATTCAATAATTGTGCTAACTAGTTAACTTAAATATAAGAAGTTGTGACTAGCAAACTGCAGACAGATGTCAGGATTGTTTTCCCTTTCACAGCATGATATTCCTGAGTTGCAAGTCTTTGTGTTGACCAGACAGCTTTTTTCATCTGTTCGCCTCAAATACTCATGGGATAGCACAGGTATAAGATTGATGTGGTTTCACTTTGATTCAAGGTTTGAAGGCTTCATTCAAACATTGACAGCTAGTACAGCCATCTTCCTGACCAAGTAGTGAAATTGTCGCTGCAGCACTTGTCAAACTTAGGCGACCTGATTGGTCAAGCACATGCATGCTGTGGCTGGTCAGAGTAATGTGGGCATTAGTGACAGGATGTCTTAGAATTTGATTGGCTGGAGTAGACTTTATAATAAAAAAATGTGGATAAATCTTGCTGTGAAGAATGTCTCACAAATGCACAAATGATTGCAAGGGATTCCACACATGCCTGTTGATGCATTATGCACAGGTCAAATGAATGCCCATACATTGGTAAACCCTTTCAGAAAAGATCAATCATGTCCAAAAATGTATCATTACATTTGTCTGTTCAGGAGAGATTTGTTTATTAGCATAAGATATAAAAAAATATTTGTGAATTTCACTTTATTTGTATAAGGTTCATATAATTTATGTAATGATTTATGAGACCATTATAACCCCATAAGAGAGCAAAGAACTCAGAAATAGTCTTTCTGACCATCTAAGTCACCTGGTTGCAATTTAAACACTTGTGTGGTGTTGCTGCAGAGCACCCTCACAGAAATGCTTCATTAATATTTCATAATGTTTCCTTTCCACTAAGGCACCTCTGCCATCTGTAGAAAGAAAGGTCTTTATTTATGGAGCAAGTGGTGTTTAATGTAGTCTAGAGTAATGTGCATCCATGTACTGTACTTTATCACCATAAGCTCTTTGGTGGGGTAGTGATGTATGCTGCTGTTCACTGTCTCCTCTCTGTGCAGTACCATGCAGTACTATATAGCTGGTGGCTCTGTTCACATGTACTGTGCGATATATAGTTTATCCTTTTCAACAAATGTCAGACATTCCACTTTTGGTCTTCTTGTATGCTCTCCTTATCTCTTGCTTCAAGCCCAATGGAGTGCTGTTGTGAAGGAGGAGAGTAGAATGACTTAGAGGGGAAGGCAGCCATTACAGTTTGGTTCAGTGAAGTTGTTAGCAGGTCATGCAAGGAGGAAAACTGAGTAGCCAAGCTTCCCATTGACATAAAAAATATATATAATAAATTAAAATGAAAAGGCACTTAAAGCTAAAAACACATCTTGTCATGATTCCCCTTACCCATAGCATAGTAAAACTTCTTTCCAACTCTTATGCTATGGATTGTCCATCTGTTAAGTTTTGGGATGCAAAAATGTTAATCTACTATGACTCTATGACATTGGTACTGCATATCTAATTTATTTGTACCATAGTTTCTGTGGTCCGATCTTACATTAATTATTTGTCAGTATGTGACACAAATGCAAATATGCATGACACAACTTTATGCAGCATTGCAAAAAGCAGAATGAGCAATATGTTGTCTTATGTTGACCTCCTGCACAATCATGACACTTTCATTCTGTCAAAATGGTATATATTAGCTGTTTCAGGCTCAATGTATGTCCTGATCTACTGAGCTAAAATGCTTATCAGTGCTTATTTTACATAAAACACAGAGGGCTCTATTTTCAAACCGGCGCAAAGCGGCACCAAGCGCAATGCAAGTGTCTTTGCTAGTTTCAGACCGACGCAGTTGTCATTTTCCCATCCAGCGCCCAAGTTGTTTAAATAGCAAATGTACTTGCGCCCATCTGAACCCCCATGGGCGTGTTGGTCTTAAAATGTGGTGTGGTCAGGCACATTGTTGGCGCATTGCTATCTTGAGGCAGCGGAAAGCAATTGCGTGATTGACCAACAAAAACCTGGTCTTAAGTCAGTGGCGCAGTATTTTACTATTATTTTAAGGGTGCATTATTAAGATAGTAAGGGTGCACAATGCGCGATAATGGTTAGTCATAATATTGGTAATATAATATTAATATTATATTATATGTATTAAAATAATATTCATAATATAATATTTGGTGGAATCCTGCTGTTGCCGTAGATGGTCTGCTCGCGCGCTTTCACTTCTTTCCTACTACTTGGCAAATCCGCCACTATAATAGCAATCCGCCAAGGTGCAAGGACACCTGGCTTTTAAAGGGAATGGGAGATGATACTCTGATTGGTTTATTTCATGTTACACCTATGATTAATTAAGAGACTAAGTACAACCCCTTTGAACCATGCGCCTTACTTTGCGCTCAGATTATCCGCCGTTAAACTAGCAAAAGTGGATTTGGACACGCCGTAAATGCACTTGCGCCATGCGCTTTAAACCGTGCGCTTAGATTGTTAAAATAGAGCCCAGAATGTTGAATCACATCTCATAACAAGTACATATAGCTATTCAGGATCAACCACAAAGCAATAAACAACATTATAAATGGGAGAATTTAGGTGTTTTATTCTACTTGTCTAAATGTTTTGACAGTTTCACAATATATTTCTGGCAATGTGGGCTGTTATGGTAAGAATTGAATGACATAGTTCATAACTCTCATTTTCTTGTTTTGTTCTGTCTTGTCTGTCTGTCTCTGTCTGTCTGTCTGTTTGTCTGTATTCGTCTTTCTCTGTCTATTGTTCAACATTTTATATGATTTCTTTGTTTTGGTTATTTTTCTGTTGCACTTTAACTTGTGTTACTGTGTTCTGTGCACACTGCCTACCATTTTATTTCACTCTGTTTTTCACTCCTTTACTTAAAACATTATGTCCACTCCGCTGTGCAATAACCCATATTTAATACATCTCGGGCATCTTCATCTTCATCTGTGTATTCTCCATTTATGCTATTTCCTATTAATAACTAAAATAAAACAACATGCTTATCCTAAATTCATTCTGTATTAATTTGTATCTGCAAACAAAATTTGACGTTATTATTTTAAATGGCCAAATAACATTCAAAAATTTCCAAACGATGGTGTCTCGCTAGCAACTGACTATGAAAAATCTTGCAGCCTCAGCAACATTTCAGCAATGACTGGGTCTGCCATGCGCCTCACCCCCATTACAAACCCATCGTTTGAACCCTTCGATGCCCCTGGCCCCCTCAGGCGCTGCCGGTCCCCCATCCCCTCCATTTTGTAGCAGATTGAGAAAGAGGAAACGGAAGTGGGATCAGCCACTGAGATGAAGGCTTAAATCACAGCAACAAACATGCCAATATTGATAATGATAATGATAATGAATGTGCAGACTGTGTGATCTAAGCAGCTGGAGGAACAAGTCTGCTAAACATTGATAAAAATTGTGATAACAACTGTATGACTAGGTGGTATGAAGTTAAAAATGTCTGAGAAGCAGAAGAAAAAAGATGTCAGGTGTCTACATCATGAATGGAAACGCAGTACTTGTGTAGTTAACGTAGGGATTGTTAATCATGCCTTAGTTGATAGATATTGTTACAATAACACGCAAAGATGTACAGAAAATTTCAGCCAAATGTTACTGAAATAAGAACTAGGTTCATTGTGCAGAAACTTTGTGTGTGTGTGTGTGTGTGTGTATTATCCTTGCCAAATGTATTTAAATACACTAAACTTCTCAGCAGAATTTGCAGGATAAATCAAATGAAAATATGGTGGATTTATATATTCCTTCTCTATTTGATTAATAGAGAGGAATATATGCAATACAGGTTTACACAGACTGAAAATTTTGTACAATGTATTGAAAGTAGTTGCTTACAATTCTGAAATTGCAGAGGATTGAAATCATATTTAAAAGGGTATCTATGTGGAATTCCAAAACAGGAAGATTTTAAATCACACACACACACACTCTCTCTCTCTCTCTCTCTCTCTCTCTCTCTCTCTCTCTCTCTCTCTCTCTCACACACACACACACCTGCACATAATGAGCTTGTGAGAGAGAGTGTGAAAGAATAACCAGGACAGGAGTAAATGATTATGAATAAGAACAAATGAAAACAAAAGTTACAAAACTATTAAAATCAAAGAAAAATATAATTATTCCACAGTAAGATATAAAGTCATCAGTGAAGCTAGCTTTATACAGATATGTACAGTATTATCTAGTCACCACTAATGCAACATAATTGACAAAATAATTTTGCTTTACTAAAATACCATTAGTGCTTTAAAATGGGGTGTGTATATCAGAATTATTATTATTATTATTATTATTATTATCATCATCATCATTATCACTATTAATATTATTGATAATATTTGGAGAAAATTTATTGGATTCTCGTGGGTAATAAATATATTCGTCAACGAGTGCAATGAATCATAATTCCAAATGAATGACATCATTAAACTGCAAATTTTAACACCCATAAAGAAACCACAGAGAAGATGGCACTAACAAACTCTATTTAAAGAGGTGAAGGCTCTGCTTTCGTAATTATTTTGACCCTTCTCCAAGATGAGCCATTTCCATTGCCTGGACTGATCAACACATCTGGGCCATGTAACATGATTTTCCTTCAAACTGTATGGAAAGGACCTGTAAGGGAAGAACCATTGATTTGAAAGCTTCTGTTTCTTCCCACTGACTATCCTCCCAAATTTGAGCTGATGATTGTACTTTACCATATTCTGCATGTGCACACATATCAGTCTTAAGTTTCGATGATGTCAACCTCCTGTTTCCTCCTCTCTCTCCAGCTACCTGCCATTTCTCTGTTTCATGTTATCAATAATGAGACCAAAAGTAATCAGAGTACTGATTGCTCTCTAATGAATTTGACTTTTCTGCACATGGAATTTTGTTATTATTATTTTTGTCAATATTGCTGATTTTTAGTCCAGTTTAGTATTTGTTTTCTAGTTTATGTGTTTTCTCAATTCCTTTACCACCTTTTACTTGAACAGTATTTTTTCACAAAATGGGCAGCAATGAATGGTTATTGGACTGACAGAAGTAAATAGTTTTTGACACAAACAAATGTAGTGTGCCAACACAATATGCAAGCAACTGTAGCTGTATATACATATACCACTAATTTATTTGTAGATTTATTGTTTGCATAGCTGTTTCTAATTCTGTCAGAGGTTTAATTTCTGTCTTATCTTTCTGTGTTAATTTATCTCCTTCCTCACCAAAAAAAAAAAAAATACAATTGGGTAAAGTTGCATTCTAAAAGCTCAGTATTTAAATCATCAAGGACAAATTATGGTGTCTTTCTGACACTGATGAAAAAGCTATTATTATTTATTCTAGAGAGTCAATTAGAACATTAAGTGCCAGTTGGATCAAACACTTTGAACACTGATGGCAACATGATGCTGTAATTTAACAAACTAGACAAATTAAGTATATGTGACATCAATTGATTAAGTAATTGCACAAGTACTTAATTAGTTGGAGTCATATATACCTTTCATGTATCCAGATCTATATTAGTTTCACTCATCACCTTCCAAGTCTTCCAAGTATGAATAGACCTGCAAAAATAAGGAAAACTCAGAATGAATTGAATAATGTTGGGGGACACCATATTTTATAAATTTAAACCTGCTGATCTATGTGTTTGAACTGGTCTTTTGAGTGGTGGCAAAGAAGGCAACTCTGCTCAATTGCATTTGCTAAAAATACTCAGGTTACTTTTGAAGTAGAAATCATCATTATGGAAGCATACCCCTCTATGAGGCTTTTAGAGACTGTAACAGTAAAACAGAAATATACTACAGCTGGCATGTGTACTAGCCCAACCTGCAATGCCGTTAGAGGTGATGTATAATTATAGAAAATGTACATATCTGTATTTTGTAAGTCTGCTTGAGGTAAAAACGAGGAGTGAGTGGACAGGGGATGAAAGAGGGAGGGGAAATTGACATTGAAATCCTAGTGATGTATCCAAATATTCACAAATCTTTGCCTGGATTTTTGCTCTCTTTCTCTGTGCTGTCCCTCACTCCATCCTGGTATTTGTATGTTTGACTGAGGATGCGTCGTTTAGTCCAGACCTGGGTCAAATACGTATTTGTTTCGGATTCAAATACTTCTCTGTGTTCTGTTGATCTTGCCTGGTGTAATTTAGCCTTCCAATATGACCAGAAGGTGGGGTTCATACTTTTTGAGAGTATTTCATTGGTTCCAATATAACAGACAAGTTGTATTGGAAAGTAAAGTATAGAAAATAATTTGAATCCAAAACAAATACATATTTGATCCAGGTCTGGTTTAGACCCATAAAAGGACATGTAAATCCAGTTGTTTTTTCAACATGCATGGATTTTCGTTGCTGGAAAAAGCTATGAACATGTCTGTATTAATATTATAATCAATGGGTTTGTTTTGATAAGAATACATATTTTCTGTATGCATACATATATTATTTATGCATATAGGGGCTGATTGCATGCTTGAAAATGGACAGGTATTTTGCTCCCAATAGTCTTGCTGCCTATTGTGGATACACAAATGGCAGAACTGAGATCTTCATGCCAAGAGCTTATGAGGTGAGAGAGCCCGTTATACATGTACTGTACGAAAGATAAATGGTGCTTAAGGATAGTCCAAATATGACTTTTCCGCATCTCCCTCTAGCCCACTTTTCTTTCTTTATTTCCATTCATCACATTCTGTCTTCTCTCATCTGGAGATGTCTTGAAACATACAGAATACAAAAGAAAGAGGTGCTCGAAATCTTATCACTGAATTCATATTTAATTGATTTAACATAAAGGTTTGGGATGTATATAGACAATTGGGTGCAATGAAATCATTTTGATCAAGTAATAATTTCATACAGAGCTGCTAAAACTTACACAGAGAGATCTTTAACAATAATACCGGTATGCAATGATGTCATCAGCAAATCCTAGCATATGGCTGAGTAATGTAATGCAACTATGTAAAAACACCTGCTGTCACAGAAAGGATTGTAGACAACCAATCACCTTACTGTTAAGAATTTCACAAAATTTAGCAACAATATTACTGTATTATGAACTTTGCTGTTGATGCTGTAAGCAGCATGTTGCTGTAAATTTACAATAGGCCTCAGAAGTTATGTCGTCATTCCAGTAAGATTTGGCAGCATTTTTGAGCCTTCTAGATCAAAAAATAAGGCTATGGGATAAATGAGTGGAGTTTTTCTAATTCCTTCAAAATAATGCATGGCATTTGGACATGTGTTTGTCTATGAAAAAAAATAAATCTTTTCTCAAATATTTTATAATCTAAAAATCGTGTCATTTAAAAAAAACAAAATACTTATGGCTAAGTGGTTATCCCACCTGTGATGACCCCTCCCACAATTACATCATCACACACAGCACTGCCATTCATGTGTGTAAACCATTTACTGTTACCCATTATAGTGTAATAAATTATGCATTTTTCTATTTTGTACAGTTGTATATATCACTGTAAATATATTTCCTGTCGTTATTGTTGCTGTTCTCATTAGTTAGCAATGCTGTAAATGTTATTTACATTGCAGTTAGCCTGGTGGCTTTCCAAGCTGGCCACAGCTACCATTAGCCAGCAAAGAAAGGACTGGAATAACTTAAGGAAATTAATAGCGAGCACAGCAACAATAACAACAATAAAGATATTTACAGAAATACATACATTTGTTTTTTTTTAATTACACAGACTTTTATGGATTATAAAAATGGGTGAAAAGCATACATTTTTTGTATACAAACATCCAAATGTCATACATTATTATAAGGAATTAGGAAAATACCATTTATTTCTCCCACAGGCCATCTATTTTTTTCACCCAGAAGTCTCAAAAATGCTAATGAAAAGAATGATGACACAACTTCTGAGGTCCGTTGGTGAAAGACGTGGAGGTGTAGCCTTGATGGACAGGGCAGTACATCCACAAAATGTTGCAGTTATTCAGTACATCACTGAATTTTTCTGACAACCAGCCAGTGTTTAAGGGTATTGGGGCATTTGGGGGTTTGTGGTCAAAAGCAATAAAATGCACTTCAAATAATTCTATATCAACTTGTACAGTGACATTTTGTTTCAGGAGGCTGTGCATATGAACAGAATAATTGAATAGATAATTTAGATAATTTAATTTAAATAATAAGCATAAATGTCTGCTTTTAAATTGTACTAGTACTTCTCCGCTTCTCAGTTATCAAGTAGCAGAAGCTCTTCATTCCCAAAGCTCATGTAATAATACTAACAAAGAAAGCAAATCCCTGGATGGCCCTATGCTACTCGCAATGTAAGCCCAGAAGGTTGTCAGAAATGTCTGTAATTATCTATATATCCTCTGTTGCAAAAAAAACTGTTTGGACTTATTGTAGACACACTAATATTTAAACCCCCAGAAAGTGAACTTCCCCATTTAAGTAGAAGGAGATCTTTACACTACAATGTGGCTATGTTTCTGAACAGGGTATGCAGTTTATACAGGGTTCCTACTTTTGGATGTAGATAGACTGTTCCATTAAGACGTTGGGGATAGAGCTTTGGACTGTTCCATTGAAATTTTAAGAAGTTGTTGTGATGTCAGTGAGTCTTTCCTTTGGAGATTTTAGAAGGTCAAGGATGTTTCCTGTGCAGTGGGGTTGCTCCATGAATGCAGTAGGGATTACAATTGGATGTTCCAATATAGGGAACTTCACATACACAGCCCTGTGTTAGGTGCCACATTATTTAAATAAAAAGGTCAGGGTGGTGTGAGTGTTCTATTGAAGATTTAAGAACGCCAAAGTGGAGTTACTGGAATGTTCCATGAGAGATTTATAAAGTTGTGAAAGGATTTATTGGGCTGTTCTATGAGGTTTTTTGGGGGGTTTAAGATGGCTATGGTGGAGTTCTGGAGTGTTAGAAGAAGGAGTAGAGTTGGAGGATCCACTGGAGATGTAGACTTTGGAGTGAAGTTAATGGAATGCTCCTTAGGAAATTTGAGGTCATGGTGGAATAGATGATACTATCCATTCATGAGATATCAATCTATTTCACACCAAATCTGCTGCTTCTTTTTGTTCTGCAGTCCACCAGCAGAGTTCTTGCTGTAGGTGACTGCACTGCTTAAACCGCTGGCACAATACTGATTGACCAAAGGTGTCATAACTATCATAACTAATCAAATGTTCTGTAATATGCGGTTGAATCTGAGTTACATTGGTGAATTTTCAGTGGGACAGGAGCTTTTCAGAAAAATTGGATGCTTCATTTCAGAGGCAAGAGCATTGCAATATAATTAAATGTTTTATATGTTGGCAGTATTGAGGGTGAGCCAATGTGCAAGGCATACTATGCATGATTTTTACCTTGAAAATATTGTAAAATAACCATGCTAAGGTTAGCACTCTGTCTTAATGCACTTTCGCCAAATTTGTCCCCCTTTTCTGTGTTTGTTATTCTGTTCGAAAATTTTCTGGGCATGACACTCTTTTCTGTGTGAGTAGCATAAAAATAGTAGAATCGTAATTGTTAGCATCATATTCATACCACACTTCCCAAATCCTCAGGAATATGTATGTGTTTCTTAATTAATTCTCCATAATGCCATCCAAAATAAAGTACTGTCTATTTGGAGTGTGATCTCCATTATATCATAATTTTTGCTATATACGTAAGGTATTTGGATTTGAGATCAAAATTAATATGAGAGAAAAAATACAGACAATCAGCTTTTATTTCATGGTATTTATAAGCATACTGTGGGCTCTATCTTACACCCGGCGCAAAGCGGCCCCAAGCGCAACGTCTTCAGACCGACGCATTGTCATTTTCCCATCCAGCGCCCACGTTGTTTAAATAGCAAATGTACTCGCGCCCATCTGAACCCCCATGGGCGTGTTGGTCTTAAAATGAGGTGTGGTCAGGCACATTGTTGGCGCATTGCCATCTTGAGGCAGTGGAAAGCGATTGCGTGATTGACCAACAAAAACCTGGTCTTAAGTCAATGGCGCAGTATTTTACTGTTATTTTAAGGGCGCATTATTAAAATAGTAATATGCGTCTACATAGGCGGGTGCACAACGCGCAATATTTTTTAAAAATATATGTCATAATGGTTTTTTATAATGTCATAATGGTTCAGAGAAGCGTTCTTTCCTACTACTTGGCAAATCTGCCATTATAATAGCAATCCACCAAGGTGCAAGGGCACCTGGTTTTTAAAGGGAATGGGAGATGACACTCTGATTGGTTTATTTCATGTTACACCTATGATTAATTAAGAGACTAAGTACAACACCTTTGAACCATGCGCCTTACTTTGCGCTCAGATTATCCGCCGTTAAACTAGCAAAAGTGGATTTGGACACGCCCTAAATGCACTTGCGCCATGTGCGTTAGACCGTGCGCTTAGATCGTTAAAATATAGCCCTGTATGTGTTTTACCATTTTACAGAAACAGCTGTTTTTGTGTTGAGTCTCCCCATTTTCAGCTGTGCAAAAGTGGATGAATTCAAAAGTAAATCACAGCAATAAAATCTAATATTTGGTTGCATATTCCTTATATGCAATAACTGCATCATGTCTACAACCCACTGACATCACCAAACATTTGGTATCTTCTTTGGCAATGCCTTTCCAGGCCTCTGCTACAATCAATTTCAGCTGATCTTTTGTTTGGGTTTCTGTCTTCAGCCTCCTCTTCAGCAAGTGAAATGCATGCTCAATTGGATTTAAAACTGGTGACTGACTTCGCCCGTCCAAAGCTTTCCACCTTTTCCCATTGACAAATGCTTTGGATGCATAGGCAGTGTGTTTGGGGTCATTGTCTTGCTGCAGGAGGAAGTGCCAGCTGATGAGATTGGAGGAATTTCTTTGTACACAGCCAGACAAAATGTGTGTCTACACTTCCAAATCCATCCTTCTGCTGCCATCTCCCATTTCATCATCAATAAAACGACTGAGCCTGTTCGAGAAGCAGTTATAGATGCCCAAGCTGTGATACACTACCTCCTCCATGTTTTACAGATAAGGTGTGCTTTAGATCATGGGCTGTTCCTTCCATTCGCCATACTTTCAGCTTTCCACTGCATTGGAAAATGTTTATTTTGGTCTTATCTGTCCATAAAACTTTGTTCCAGAACCGTTCTGGCTCACCTTTGTATTTATTTTGGCAAATTCAAATCTGGCCTTTTGATTCTTGCTGCTGATGAGAGGTTTGCATCTTGCAGTGGCTCTGCATACAGTGGCTTGTGATATTTTACAGTGGCTTGTGATATTTTCACCCCTGCTAATGCTGCTGATGTAACTGACCATTGTTTTAGAGTGGTCTTCCTTGGCTGACCTGTACAGAGTCCACTAGTGGTTTCTTCAGAATATTCCAAATTGCTTTATTTGAAATACTGCGTTTCTGTGCTATTCATCTCAGTGAGGTCTTTCAGCTTACAAATTAATTGTTTTTCAGCCATAGTCAGTTCTCTGATCTTCATGATGGTGTATGCCTTATGACTCCGAAAGCACAAATGTCCACAGATGAAAATTAAGGCTAAAACCAAGTCAAGGCACTCACTGCTCCTTATGTGCGAACAATCCACGCAGAAGGAAACACCTGAGCAACACCTGTCAGTCATCCATTAACTTTCTGAAAATGGGGGGACTAACACAAAAACATCTGTTTCTATAAGCTGCTTGTCCGTACTCATCTTTTGATCTCAAATCCAAATGCTTAAGTACATAAAAAAACGACTAATTTCACTTTACCGTTTCCATACTTTTGGAGAACACTGATATATGCACACCATAAGGAAATCCACATACTACATAGCATGTGCCTGTGTATAATCTATTTTTCTGTATGCTTCAAAATGAACAGAATGTGCTCTTTTATTTAAGTCTTTCTTTGACACATCCCATTATATAGATTTTCCCTACTGTTTTTATTTGTTAGTGTTTGTTGCATTAGAGTCATTATTTAGTGATTTATTCGAACTTTTCTTTTTTTTTAAATTAAGCCCCGTTTTCTTCATCAAATACACAAAGAAGAAATAGGAAGATAAACAAAAAACAAAAAAACTTTGGGGGTGGGCCATGAAATCAAATGATTTCATGCCCCACCCATCTACAACCATCTGTAATCCCTCTACAACTTAAGATGGATTACAACCTGCAACATTCCACCTATAATAGAAAAGGACAGAACAAGAATGTATTATGGACAGAACGTGCATGATGCAAAGAAGATAATGAACATCTGAAGAGAGAACTGTACAAAATGGGGAACAGTTTATAGAAGAATGAAAAGGGAAAAATGGCAAGCGCCAAAGGAAGCTGGTCACTTGTCAGTGTAAGAATGTATGCTTGTATATGTTTTGTGTCATGTATATGTGATGTTTTGTGTTGTCATTTATGTACCATTTTTGTTGTGTCTTCACATTCTACAGTAATATTTCTGTCTGGACCCAAGGTTTATGTGTAAGAGTATTGTTTTGTTTGTTTGTGTGTGTTTGTGTGTTTGTGTGTGTGTGTGTGTGTCTGTCTGTCTGTCTGTCTGTAATATATTTAGTTTGTGCATGTCTTGTTCAAAAGGTATCTCATCGTTATTGGTGACTAAAAACTATGCATTCTTCCATGATTAACAGTCACATTGGCTTGTTCTGTATTTAGCAACTGTGAAAGACAGAGTAACGGAATTGTATTGTACTGTAACATGGGGCTCATGACTGATTTGTAGCTTCATAGGCAATAATTAAATTAGTCCAATGCGCTGCTTAGAAGCATTTCCTTTAAAAACATTACGCAAATGATATGCTTTATTAGTGAAAATAACAGTCAGTTTATTAATTACACAGTGTGCATGCTGTACATTTCAATTTCAAATACTATCATCTCCATGGAGCCTCTCTGGTCAGGAAAAGGATTGAGCCTTTAGAACATGTGACTTGTGCTTCAGTTCCTCATTGGCTTCCTTAGATTAAGATAAATATATATAGAATGACAGTTTTGGCCCATTCCCAGCAAACAAACAGCTCACAAATTAAAGTATTGAATGCTAAAACTGAAAGTCAGCTGGACCACTAACTGCATCTCCATCATTATGTGCCTTATTGCTCTAACAGTCCAATGACTGAAAGGTTCAAAAGTAAGTACATGCTTAATTTTATCTCTTTCGTTGTGTTGTGCAATGAGGTACTATTGAACTATTGAAACAATATAATGCACAGAAGAAAAAGCTTTTTTTTGCCAATGGGATGACAATTCAAACAGGCGTTTACTGTGCATGCTTTCTGTGCTCTCTCATCCAAATATTTGCCAAACATACTGTAAATGTGTTTCACTGTGAATGACAACAAGTTGTGCTACATATTGGTAAGTTTGCAACTGAATCAAGCCTCTAGCCCTGTCTCATCATAATTATCCACTGTGTGTGACATCATAAACATTCACCAGGAAGCTGGACATTAGCTCCATACAGTACATATATTGGTCAGAGAGAACAATCACCAGATCTTTATCTGCTCTTATTAACAGACGCCTTAATGATACTGTATGTTACAAAATATGAAATGTCAGTGTATGACAACAAACTGCCAAAAGTATTTGTAGTGGTAATAACTGTTTTTGATGGTTTTGTGTGTTATTTACAGTTTGCTTAGACGTCTTCTTTTATTTGTTGAAGCCTTCAAAATCACTTATTTTACTAGAATTAATTTTTCAACCAAGTACAAGAACAAACTGATAGCTTAGTAAAACTTTGTCCTTCACGAGAATGCATGCACATAATGCATATTTTTAGAAGTGTCTTTCAATATGTTTCGGTCTTCAATATAACAGCACTTATGAAGCTGAGAAAGACATTATTTGTGTGCTATGGTACAAAATGAAACTATATCTTATGGTTGAAGTTTTAAACTATTACAACTTGAATTGATTAATTAATTAATTTCATTCCTAGTTCTATTTATTGTATGTTTTAATGAATGCATCATTCTTTTCTAACTCAATCACTAATTCTTCCTTATTTGTTCTGTTTTCCAGTGTTGAGTTTCTAAAATCCTCCTTTTCTCTAAAGAAGAAAGTATAAGATTGATCAGTTGATCATGAATTCACGGATGGAGCCTCATTACCAAGATGTGAGACACAGATCGAGGGACAGCGATGATAGGGACAGAGAAGGAATATGAAGAAAATATGAATTGTGAAGTCAGAACTGTAACCAAAGCAACCTCATGGGACTTCTGCAACTCCAGCTTCTGTGGACTTCTGTGGCAACCTGCAAACAAGCGGAAAGATCCATGGACACACTCAAAAACCAACAGCGTCCTAATGCACCACAACACTGCGAAAGCTGATTCTCACTACCACACCAACTGACTGCTGCGATGATTCCCTGAGCAAGTAACGATACTCAAATGCATCAACTGACTAAGTGACTTAAGCCCCATGACCAAACATGTAGCATCTCTGCTAACACACTGTAGCATTTGTTGGCCGAGAACAGACTGACAGACACCCTTTTAACTGACAGGATGAATAGACTGACATGGAACAACTCACTGATGCATGCGTGTCTTATCTCTGTTCCGTCCTACCCTTAAACCTATTTGCACGAGAGACTTTAGAACCAACCCTTGCCATAACAGATGAAAGTGAGATACGCACCCCTATACCTTCCACCGCTGAAAACAGGCAATATGGATTGGAAAAGGAAAAAGGTACCTAGTGTTAGAAAGTGATATGGAAAATGGACACAGAACAATGATTTTTCTCTACCACTCATTTATTCTGTCGTGAATCTGCTGGGACTTGACCCTGTGCACTCTCCATGTTCACTCATCATACTGCATCAACCAACCCTCAGTTTATTTGAGAATTAAGCTGCAAAACCCTTCTGGGACTCTTCAAAAAATCTTCCCTGGTGGATTCTCATACAGCTGAGCACATTTAGACAGAACCAAGACAGGGATACACCATCAGCATTATTTTGCAAAATAAATCAAAGTGCAATTTCTTTGGTAACAGTATCCTTAACCACTGGGAAATGAATCAACATCAAAACTGACTTCAGTTGTTCCCCTGGATTCTATGCGACTGAATACCCATCATAGCTACACAATCATAACAACCAGACTCACTTCTTACTACACTGTGCTCTTCAGTATGCCTCCCTCCACATTGCTTTCCACTCTTCAATACACTTTTTCTCTATTACTCCTCTCTATGCATTACTCCTCACCCTACATTACTCCGCTCTCTGTATTACTCCTCTGTCTGCATTACTCCTCACTCTACATTTTGCTCCTCTCTCTGCATTACCCCTCACTCTACATTTTACTCCTCTCTCTGCATTACTCCTCACCCTACATTACTCCTCTGTCTGCATTACTCTTCTCTATGCAGTACTCCTTTGTCTGTATTACTCCTCACCCTACATTACTCCTCTCTCTGCATTACTCTTCTCTATGCAGTACTCCTTTGTCTGTATTACTCCTCACCCTACATTACTCCTCTCTCTGCATTACTCCTCACCCTACATTTTACTCCTCTCTCTGAATTACTCCTCACACTACATTTTACTCCTCTCTCTGAATTACTCTACTTTCTGCATTACTCCTCTCTCTACATTACTCCTCACTCTACATTACTACTCTCTGAATTACTCCTCTCTCTGCATTACTTTTTACTCTTTTCTCTTCCATCCTTACACATTCTGTACTTTCCCCCTCAGATAAAATGGACTGTAAAAGAAAAAAAAACATCTTATATTAAGACTTGATTGCCATCAATTATTTTGTACTTACAAATTTTCAGACTTTCTATGACTCCCATCTCTCCATTTTACTTAGACAGCCTCAGTTATAAAAGGCCAATCATATTCAGACTGACCATGCTTGATAGTCTAACAAAAAACAATGAAATTGCAATACACTGGCATCTATGATAAACAAAGATTAAATATATTTCATGATGTAATTGGGGGTGTTCAGATTAAACCCAAAGACTGATGGGTATCCCAATTGTACCAAAGCTGTAACAATGGTTCTGAAAAGTAAGAGCAAGGTCTTGGCTAAGGTGATGGGGAATGGAACTTTGTGTCATTTTAAACTTATTTTTCTACCCCAAATTAATAATTGTACATTCTTACAGAAGAGATTTCCATGGTAACATTTCCCACACCATTACCAGTCTTCCATTAGTTACCATTATTTTTATAAAAACAATTATATATGATATAAGAAGATATACTAAATGTGGTACTATATATATATATATATATATATATATCCCTAGTCTGAAATAGCCCCCTACACTGTGAATTCATTGACAGTAAGTTCATTAACAGACACTTATTCAGTCAAGTATACTGCCTAGATGTTGGACCTAAGCGTGTGTTGGGAATAGAATAAAAAAAACCCAACATGTGACCGGATCCTAATTTTTAAACCATATTGGTTTTGAGAGCTATATGGAAGAATAAACAATGCACTCACCTGAGCCAATTTATCATCCATAAATAGATTGGATAAGGTCCTGTGCAAGATCACTAGAGTCTCACACATCCCAATCCCAAAGCCTTACCACATAACCTACTAAACAAAATGGACCAGGAGGCTCCCCATGGATCCAGCTTATATCATCCGTGGAAGCAAATTAGCTCATCCACCTTCACATTTTGACATAACCCAGCAATGCCCTGACCATGATACAAGTAGCACTCAACTTTGTACTTCGAATTGTGTGATGATCAGAGTCATCCAATCACCTAGCTAAGCCCATTGTCATTAAAGGTGCCCAATGACAACCTTCTCACAGCCAACACAAAAACCAATCAAAGGGCCCCAGCTTCTTCAGTGGTTCCTTTTTGAAGGCAGTACATTGAGCCAGTATGACATTGTATCTCACCTGTCCAAAATAATTATCAAATGTACTTTTTAGTCATATACCCAGGATCAGCCTTAAGCCAGCAACCTGGATAATTTAGCTAAACCATCCGTTGTGTTATATTTTGTCACAATCTATTTTAAATCAGTAATCCAATCAAACCAAGCAAACAAAAAGCATCAATCCACTGAATCAACTGTCAACAAAGATCAACTCCACCACCTCTTTGGTGAAGAAACTGAATAATCCATGTGGAGCTAATTATCCTGCTGCTAAATGGAATTTATGCATTGTTTGAAATACTCAACAAAAAAAACCCACATTTACTGCCCATAATCTCAAACAAATTAGGTTCTTGTACCATGAGCATGTGATTAACTGAATGAACTGAGGAGAATAAATAGGGGACAGACATTTCTTTCAAGGTAACAGCAATTCAATGGAACATATATACCAACCTTGTTGTAATATGTCTGCGTACAGTAAGACGGACTCACATTCGTATACTGATACTGGTCACCAGCTGAAAGACCTGCTCTGCTCTCTGCTCTCTGAATGAGAAGAAGTGTGCATTGACCTTGACAGAGAAAGACAGAGATTGGGCCCTAGAGACAAAGCGCACTATCTCCCACTAAAAGCACTGAGGTTGGCTCTGGAGAAATAGACACTTTATGAGGACACTTTAAGTCATATCAAATAAATTCAGGTTGTGAGTACTCCTCTGCATTGCTGTTTTTGCAAGGGATAGAAAGCAGTGACAAAACAGTGTGGATGGACACACTGCTCTCTCTCTCTCTCTCTCTCTCCTCTCTCTCTCTCTCTCTCTCTCTCTCTCTCTCTCTCTCTCTCTCTCTCCCCCCCCTTTTACTCTGTTCAATGTTTCTTTGTGTGACCTCTGTACAGCATTGCATGGCATGAGAAGAAGAAGAGAGAATGAGCAAGAGAAAAGGATGGAGTGAAAGAAGAATTACGAATGCCAGTGAACATATATAAAACATATATAAAATCAAATATATTTGGGGGAACACCTACACGTGGGTACTAAGAATTAAATGGTTTTTAATGCAATGCAAAATTCCTGATGTCCTACCTACCAAGCTTACCTGGCTGCCAACATCTACAATTATAATTAAAATTGTACTGGAAGTGCTTCATTGCAGAGATAACAAAAACAGAATGGATTCAAGTACTACAACGGTGATGACGTTGGTAAACAGTTGTCTTCTGCATCAAAAATGGAATATTCAGGACTGGCAAATGAAAGGGAGATAAAAAAAGGCATTGCAACTCTGAAAGGACAGAATGAACACAAAAAAACAAGAGAGAGATGAACAATTTCATAGACAAAAACAGACAAATCAAAAAAAAGAAGAAAATGCATTTTTGTTACTTTGTTTACCAGCATGACTATTCTGCATGACTTTACTTCTACAAGCCCTTACTTGAAGATGAAGGGGCTGGGAATTCAAAAAAGAACAAACTGAAGAATAAAACAGAGAAAAAAACAATATGTTATATGCAACTAAAAGGGGGGCTGAAAACAGGACTATATTAAAAAAAGAGGATCTATATTTTGTTTTTGATTAATAAAAAGGTGAATAAATAAAAAAATATCTAGGATTGCAAGATACACATCGAATTGTTTTATTAGATATATGATACAATCCCACAAAATCTGTGTACACTGCAATTAACTTTTCTTGCTCCATGTACCACTACTATCTCTTTACCTTCTATTTCTCTCACTCTATGATGGCTACTTGTTTTCTGAATTCTCTGCTCCCATCACTGGTATTTTTAAACATTGTTGCTATCATGATATCAATAGATCGACTGTCCTTTTATTGGGTTCATAACATTCTCTTTACTTTTGTTCTGTACAACCCATCAGAGGTTCCGAGGACGGTACTTCCCCAAGAGCACATTCCAAAGAAGAGTGGCAGTACTTTTGATTTTCAAATAGTTTTCCTCCGTACAGTGTCCTGCAGCTTTGCTATAGATGTCTATCTGAATTGGCAATAATAATCTGAAATATTATGATAAGGGGCAAGTTAGTTGTTTTCCATTTAACCAGAAACCTGATCAAATGTCTTTACGGGTGCCCTTGAATGGAATCACATTTGGACTTGTTCTTGGGAAAGTAGCCTGATGTTTTGTCATTTGGTGTAGACAACATAGTACAGTGGTTTCAGTTGAAAAGGGCTGTATCTGGTATTACAATGCAAAGCAATGTTTGTTCAATGAAGACATCTGATTTATTTTACGTGTCTGACAAAAAAATAACATATTTAACTAACATAAAAAATATATTTATTTTTTTCATGTTCATTACTTCTCTGCAAGCAAAAACAGAAGACAAAACAATAATGGGTGTAAAGGACTAAGGTGTATTGCTGTTGGCGCCATTCACAGATGTTGAAAATAGTGTTTGTTTTAATGAAAGCAGAGTTGCGGGGGGAAGTCAGTGGCAATCTGGAATTCAACTAAAATGTTACCTCTACAGTGCATGCACACACCAGCCGCTACCCCTCTTGAGTGTCAAATCTAAAAGCATAGCGAGATGGAAAGGATGAATTTAATACTTTGCATTTGTTTATTACATTTGAGAGTAAGCTTGCCAAGTTTATGGACAAATGTTAGCAAAAATATATGGATTGTATTCTTGGCCCACTGCCACCACTCTCCCATGTGTAGCTCAATAAGATATACTCATCCTATACATACAATAGCATTCAAAATTATTTGCACCCTTGGCAACAATAAGAAAAAAAGACTATAAAATAAACAATGCAAGTAATGACCTATCCATTTTGCTAAAAAAAAAAATCTGTTATTTCATTTGGAACAGATAGGTATGGTTAGATGAGACCAAAATTAGGCTTTTTTGGTCACACCATGCAGATCTAATCTCCCACATAGACCATGTTATTTTCCAGATATTCTACCACACCCACCCCACCCCACCCCTACTCCCCCTGCTTACTGTGTCGTTTTGAAATGTGCGCGAAGAAATAGTAACAAAGTTTACACTGTGTAAATGTTGATGAAATTTTTGCTTCAGGGATATGAATTCTCAGTGATGAGAAATATGAAAGGGTCTAGTTGTTTTGAAACATTCATGTCCATATTGTGCAGTTAGGTCATGTGCAAATATATTTTAATAAGCTATAATCATAATATTTCCCCAAACACTGCTTAGAGTGAACAAGGTGTACAAGGCCTTCCCTTTGGAGATCTTATCACAACTAGTATTTTAGTTGTGATGTCAAGGGTGGAAATATACCATAACAGAAGGTTTCCCTGCCAGTAAACCGAACTCTATAATTTGTCTACACCTTATCCTTGCCTGTATGCACTTCTATGTCAAATATTAACAGTTGTCCTGCTAATGGGGAAATGCTCGTAGTTAGAACATGGGAGAAGTCTTTGAATGGTCAGTGGCTGTAATTAGGATTTTATCATGTTATGCTGTTCCACAGACCTTAAAGCATCTATTTTGACTTGAAGAGTGGGGCCCAAGGCAAAGTGCACCCTCAGCCTGTTTTGTTCGGTGTGTTAAAGGCCCAGAGCCACTTGATCTACAGTTACAGCTGTAGACACCTCCCGGAGCAAGTCTTCAAATCAGCCCAGGCCCCTGTGCTGTCTCCCTTAGGCCTGCAAGGCTCAGAAGACTCAGTCATTGACAGAGACGGAAGTGGCCCAGGCTGTTGCAGGCATATGACTTGCCATCCCAAGATATAAAGGACAGTGTCACTCATCACAGTAAGAGCTCCACCAAGTGGTATGATTTAGGTGCCATGCCAGAATGGGAAGCTCTTTAATAAATAAAACAATAAATGGATAAATAACAACTAGGCCGGGTTCATTTATCCATTTATTTGTTATGTGTTCATTCCATTTGAGTTCTGTCTCTTAGCACCCTTGCCAAATGTGTTCATTTGTCCATTTATGATTTATGTTTCTTTGTTATTAAATACAGAATTCCACAGTTATTGTAGAAGGCACTGACCCACTTTTACAAGAGTCACGCAGATTAACATTTAGTTCACAGGCAGAATCTTGAATCTTGAATATATTCCTGAGTCAAAAATATCTATTCAATTCAATTTTCAATTAAAATTAATTTGTGTAGCACTTAAAGAGACACTGTCACAGACACACACAAAAAACAGGAAATTTGAAAATTTGGAAAGACCAGACTGAAGTTCTACTGTGTCATTGAACAAAAGACTTCATTTATAACCCCCAAAGAATTCCAGTTGATTAAAAATTATGCATTAAAATATGTTGGCATTAAAATGCACCTCTTGTACAAGATTCCTTGCATATATAACACCCAACCTGAAATAATCAATAGCCATACTGATTCACATCTCCCAATCTGTAAACAAACCTATGCATGTTCAGTTGGTCCTGGGCTCCTATCCAGAATTGAATTGGTGGTATAAAATGACATGATTTAATATTGGAAATAATTTGTTATAACATTTATATAAAGGGAAAAGAGCAGGATACTACTAGGTACTGTGGCAACTTGAATGTTTATTTTTATTTTTTTATTTTTTTTGGGCGGGGGGGTTATTGGCAATCAGTCATTTGAAATGCAAAGGGAAATTCAGATACTACTACTACTACTACTAATAATAATAATAATAATAATAATAATAATAATAATAATAATAATAATAATAATACTAATAATAATAATAATAATTGGGGTTAAAGTCACTGGGGTTGGGCCCAGGTGTTTGAAGGAAATACATGATAGTTTCAGTTATACCTACCCGTCAATTATAAATACAGGGTAAAATGTTCTATTAACTAGATCTCTGACCATTGTACACCTGTTTGTAGCATTAGAATTTACAAATGATCAGGCAAAGGTATGGGTATAGAATAATACTGAGCAAAGCAACCATGTCATTGACAGACCTTCAGGTTTTTCTAGTGACTTTTTTAGGAAGATTTACATTACATGTAGATCTTGTCTTCACTGTCCAAAGAAACATATGACCGGGGAAAGTTGGTAGTGCCTTTTGTGGGACATGTTTTAGCTGGCCAACAGACTGCCAAATTGGTTTCATTTGCTGTATTCGTAGTTGCATTTGTAGAGTGATGAGGAGCAAAGATGGATCACAAGTCCAGTACTGCAGTCCATCACAGGCCAGAAGCACAGCAGGCCTTCATACCTTTCTCCCAGAAGCCCACATGTAACAAAAACATTTTTTTTAAATCAAGCAGCATTTGTAGCATGGGTGTAAGACTAAAGGTTCAGTATACTAAGATTTTTTCGTAGTATTTTTCCAGTCTTTATCTTTTCTTTCCACTAATGTCTTACTTTTTCAACAATTAACATCTTTGTGTGTACACTTTTCTTCTTTTCCTTTAATTATAAAGTATAACCCAATCCAGCTTATTGCCAGACACCTTGCAAGGGCGCTTCACGCTGACTGGTCAATTTGGAGAGATAATGTCATTTTGATGAGCAGGCAAACGGACAAGTGCTAAATATGGGTGTCTGTGGGAGTGTGATGCTGTTCATGTAGCCTCTCGGCCCGTTTCAAGAAGGGAGAGAGATTTCCTTTGAGGATGGTAGAGCCAGTGGCTGCTTTAAAAAAAGAGCATGGTATTCAGCTGACCAAATCCAAGCTTAATTTATGTAACATCATTGCTTTAAATAGACTAATTAGCACTGTTTTTGGTAATAACCTGGCCTGGACTAGGTTATGTCTCATTTCCTGTTGTCATATGTTTTAATTTTATCTGTATTTTTATCATTGTACTGATCTGCAATCCTTCTACCTTTCTTTCATTATTTATTTTCTTCTCAAACTCTCTTCTCTCTTTCCTTAACATACTTAAAGTTTGGCACAAAATGTTCAGACTCATTTGATGTAGCACACACTCACACATACATATGCATGCACACAAATGCTAACACTCAAACACAAGCATATACACACATGGTTGTGGAAAGAAAGGTGAGAGAGATGTTGGGGAATAGGATGGCATTCGTATAAAATGACTATGGGACAGAGAAAGAGAGAGAGAAACAAGGAAAGACATGAGGAATTCACACTGCCCAAAACCAGTTTTGTAGAAAACTGCACAGTCCTGGTTAAATGTAAAAATAGCCTGTCCTATGGATTAAATGGTGGTTCCACTGTCAGAGCAATAATTAGCTAGTTAAAACCCTGCCCAGCTTTTCTGCAGCAGATTTTTTCACTGGATTTCTTTTTTTTTTTTTTTTGGTCCCAATGTTTATTTAGGGGCACTCTCATCCATATACACAAACTGAATAGGTATTGCATCCATCTGGATACTGTGCTTGATTTTGAATGAATTGCAAGACTGCAAGTTTTGTCATTGAATATGTATCTATGCAGGATCGTGCTGTACATAGGACTGAGACTGGACCAGACTTTAGCTGAAGCTCATTGAAGGCAAAACCCCCTTGAAAATAATGTCAGTAGCATCAGCTAGTATCTTTACTTGAAGTCAAACACAGAACATATCAGGGGAGTTGGTTTTAGAATTTGCTGGTAATTAGTGCTATTTTCTCTCTCTCTTTTTTTCTACCTAACATTCCTCTCTCCAAGCCCACATTTTTCATGTGCCTCTCTTTTTCTCCCTCCTTCACCAGTAAGGTATTTTTGTATCTCTTGCTCTCACTTTTTCCCACATATTGTTATAACGTTGAATAACGCATGTCAAAAAAATGAAAAGCCAGAATGAAGTCATTCTTTTTCACTCTTTTTCTGTGTTGATCTTGTTCTCTATTGCAATGATGATGAAAGGTCATGTCTTAGAAACAGTACATGTACTTATTTTAGCTTACTGTTATTGTGTATTGTTTGGGTCATAATCATTGCAGTTGATATTATTATCATCATTGTCATTATTTATGAATCATCATTTTGTGGTTTTGTTCTGTTTTGGTTTTCTTAGTCATCTTGCTGTATATGTAGAAGCAAACTTTGGTGACCTTTGTTTAAAGATACTTCATTACACCACTATAAAATAGAATATATTAGAAATGATTATAATTATTATATTATTCACATCAGCAGTATTATATGCTATTTGCTTTGTGAGAACAAATATTAATGTGAGTACAGATATCCCAGGCTTATTGTGTGAGCCTGATACAGAGTTAACTAATTCTTCTTGAATACCTACATTTCTTAAGACAGAGGGCAAGTACTAAACTGATGTTGCCCAATGGTTCAGTTTCATGAACCAGTTGAATGTGAATTTTACTTTCAAAATGTGGGATTTAACAAACTGGTTTTCTAGACAAATGGATGCTTTCCTGTATGTCTGATATATATTATATACAGTATATATATATATATATATATATATATATATGTGTGTGTGTGTGTGTGTGTGTGTATATATATATATATATATATATATATATATGTCAGCAACATTGCAACATGTGGATTGTTAGTGTGTTCATCCTCATCATGTGCCTGTAGTCCTGGTTCTTGTTCACCTTACCCTGTATCTCGTAGGTAGATGATATACACACATAGCTCGGGAGCCTGGAACAGTCTCCAATTCAAAATTAAATTTCATGTGCATGATCACAAAGGCAAATTATAAAACATTATAGTCTCCCTTTTGAATTTTGTTTTCATAGCGTGTGTGTATGTCAATCTAGTTATTTAAGTTTGTTTTAATTTATATACTTGAAGTGATGATAAACTCTGCATTCCCACTCCTGGTATTGTACTTATGTGTTTTCCATTGCAGATATTACTGATAATGATGATAATGATCACAGATAATTACAATTTTTAATTAATTTCTATGCTGTTAACTTTATGCAGAATACATGAGCAACTTAACAGGAAATATGTGTGTTGGTGTGTGCATATATCATTGCAATTGCAAAGGTCACTCACAAACTTAAACACACACTTTGCTTAGTAGCTTAGCAAAAAAACTCTCACAAACACCAACATACACACTGTACACACATAGAGGTGTGTAGTAAGTACACACTATGCTACAACCCTGGAAAAAACATGGAAGGGGGAGAAAAGGGGGTCACAGGAACGCACGGGATTGTCTGACGTTGGACTTTTAAAATGTCAAAACAATTCAAAAAAAGGATCAGCTGTATAAAATATATTTCAATGGAATGTTTATTTATCTTTTTATATTTTTGAAACTGTGTAAAGAAAAAATGTTAATAAAAATAATTTAATGAAGTTTGTGGAAAATGACACTTTAAAATGTTATATTATTAAAAATATGAAAGACTGAATGTGAATGCTATCTTACCAGAACAACACTTCCCCATTGCAGATAGGATGAAAAAAATAAAACAATAAAAAACAAAATTACCAAAAAAGTAAAATTTGAAGAAAAAAATCTAAAGAAAACATCATCAAAAAATCAATAAAAATCACAAAAGCTTCTGCTGTATTTTTTAAATATGTGTCCAGTGTGTCCTTTATAACTGTATGAATCTTTGCATACATATATTAGCAGGGCAAGAACCACAAGAGTACATTATTATTATTTATTCATTTTAATTATTGGTGCTGTTGTTGTTGTTGTTCATTATTGACTCTTGTTTTCTTGTTTTAATTAGATGCTGAGTTTGAAATTTGAAGAGGGCAATGGCCTAAATTAGTGGTGTCCAACAGCACATGAATCAGCTACAATATTGTGGGCAAATTTGTCCTTAGGGCTGCTGCTCTGTTCTTGTATATCAGGAGAACAGTTGTTTCTGAGATGCAGGAGCCACCACGTCTGATGCCACAGTCAAATTTGCTTAGATCACACGTCTAGCCCAATCTAACGTTTGGTCGAAAAACAACTAAAACTCTCCAACCTGGCCAGAATACTTTATACATTGAGTTGCAGCCACATGACTTGCTGTTTGGTGGAACAGGATATTTGTTTTTATGAGCACTCATTGGCCACGTTGTAAGGTACACTGTGACGTATCTAATACTGGGTAGGACCCCCTTTTACCTCCTGAACAACCTGAAATCTTTGTGGCATAGATTCAACATGGTGGTGGAAACATTCCTTAGGGATTTGGTCCATGCTGACTTGATAACATCATGCAGTTCCCACAGATCTCACACATTCATGCTGCAAACATCCTGTTCCACCTCATCCCAAAGATGCTCTTATGGTTTGAGATACGGGGACTGTGAAAACCATTGGAGTTAACTGAAGTCACTCCCATGTTCATGGAACCAGTTGAGATGATGCGTGCTTTGTGACAGTGTGCATTATCCTGCTGGAGGTATACATTTGAAATAGGGTAGGCTGTGGCTATAAAGGGATGCACATGGTCAGCAATAAGGCTTAGGTATGCTGTGGCATTCAAATTATGCTCAATTGGTATGTGTGTTAAGAATGTGCGCCAAGAAAACATTCCCCACACTATTACACTATTACCACCAACCTGTATCATTGACACAAGGCAGTGCTGGATCCATGGATTCATGTTGTTTACAACGAAGTGTGACCCACCCATCTGTACGTCAAATCAGAAATACAGATTCATCAGACCGGGCAACGTTTTTCCAATCTTCAGTTGTTCAGTTTTGGTGATCACATGCCCAGTGTAGCCTCATCTTCCTGTTCTTTGCTGACAGGAGTGGAATCTGACGTGGTCTTCTGTTGCTGTAGCCCATCCACTTCAAGGTTCAATGCTTTGTGTATTCAGAGATTCCCTTCTGCACACCACCGTTATGCTTAAGGAAAAAATCACGTTCAAAAACCACTCATGAACACTCAACATATAAACAGTACACATGTGAACTATAAAAATAATCCCACTTATAAGGTGAGAGCAGGGATAGGTAACCTATACTATTTGAGGTCACATGTATTGTTTTCACATTTTCTCACTTGAAAAATTCAGTCACATGTGAAAATGTGGAATTTCATGTCAAATTCTGTTTTCCCATGTGGAAATTTTAAATTCATTGGTGAAAATGACCAGTTCACATGTAACATTATCTATTCAGTTCACATAAAAAATGTTAAAATCATTGGTGAAATGTAAATGTGAAATGTGAAATGTGAAAGGGAAAATTTCACATGATTGTTTGTAAGGGGTAAGCAGCCATTATTTGAGTATTTATTGCCTTTTTGTTATCTTAAATGAGAAATTCAAATTCAAGAAATTCAAAAATAAAATGTGGTTTAAGGTAATGAGTATACTGATGCTTTGCATTCTCTCTGAAATGTTCCTATTGAAAGAACTCAATTAATTTTATTCATTTGGTGGGGGGGGGGGGTAGAGCTGCAGTGATACTGTCCTTACAATGACAATCTGAAGGACAGTGAGGGAGGGAGAAGCAGGGAGCACGTCTACCTTTTCATGATCTTTAACCAATGTCAGGTCATGTGGGAAGAGACATTACAAACAGAGCTGGCCATATCGATTGACATATTGTGCTATAAGGAATGTAAACATAAACATTGATGATGGTGGTGAGAAAGGTATCATTGCAGATGGCAGAGATGTTCCCATAACCCCTGATAGTTAACTAGACTACTTTCAGTACAATACTGCCCTCATGTGGAAAAACTGTAGCTCAAGGACAGTCTTAGGTATTTTGCTTCCCTGTGGTCTCATAGTCCATTTTTGTCTGCCAATATGTATCGTGTCTGTATACTAGCCTGTATAGCCTAGGCATTCAATCTGTTCTGGTAAAATTTACGTAAAACTGGTTCTCTACATCATGCCATTGAATCACTCTTAATATGGTTGGCTGCAAAACGTGTTACATTGTCTATTCATTTTGATCCCCAGATTGTCACAGCAACTCAGCTACAGCCATTAAACTATTTACCTTTGAAGTGTCTACTTTAACTGAGGCAGGTTTCTCCATAATAACCAGGATGTTTTCGTCTGTGGACAGGGCAAAAATATGAGCGTGTAAAAATGAGAGGCGTGCACGGAATGCGCAAAGAAAGTTGTAGCCGACCAATCGGTTTTACCATTAACCACATACTCATGTGTTTCCACAATCATCCAATTGCATACACACAACACCCTTCTCTTACCCATTCAATCACAGGCACACAACACCAATGGAGCACCTTTTTAAACCCAAAAATCAGACCTCTGCATGATGTAGCTCACTTGATGCGCTGCTTTGCATGCTTCACTGCTACTGCTCAGAATTGCGCTTACCCTCAACCACCCCAGCACCACCTATTGTTTGGATCTGCTTCTAGATACTGGGGCATTTTCTGGTATTCATCCTTAGTAGGGGAAATATATAATACACCATGTTAGATAAGGTAGTGCATGCACCTGAAGAAGATCAATTCGTCACCAAACCAAAAAATGTATTTACATATTCATGTAAGTATTTTAATACTTGAGTTGTCCTGACAGAAATGTAACTGAAGCAGAATAGAAAAAGGTATGTTCACATAATGTTAACAGCACTCTTGTTCTCTTGGGTGAGTGTGTGGATAGGGTGGAAAAAAGAATTAGGCTACATGATGATACAAATGACCTCAAATGGGACTGTTTTGGCTTTGCTCAACAACAATTTTGAGCAACATCCCTCCATTTGATTAAGTCACGCTGTAAGGTTTTTAACAGCACACATAACTGTTCTGTCACATTTCAGATTTTTATATTACCATAGTTGCTAAGGAGATTATACATTTACACAGGCCTATACGAGTCCATAGGATACTGGCCTGTTGAAACATTGACGAAAACCGAGCTGGTCGTTACATTTGCTTCCCCAAAATGATAAGCCCATATGTGTCCCTTTTCGTATTTTCATTATCTGAGAATATTTCCCAGGGCAATAACATGGAAAGAAATGGTACAGTTTCAGTACACTGACCTTTGGTTAAAATTGAATATCCAGTATGAAAGCGAGCAAATTCTGATGACAGGTTTACTGGTTAAAGTTTCACTATCTTCTGCAGAAAGGGACATGGTTTGCTTCCTGAATTATTGATCCATTGGGGTGGAGACAGGGTTGATCCCTCTCCGGTTTCACTAGCCACTGCAGACAATCTGTTCTGTCGCAGCAAGGGAAACCACAAGGCAGACGACCTGGCAACCACCAACCCCTGTGTCGCCCAAAATAGGGCAGCAAGCAGACATCATCTTGCACCTGAAATTGGCTCATTCAAGCAAAAACAGAACAGAAACTGCAGCAATTCCACATTCACATGAACATGGTAGTTCTTTCTGTATATTTCACAGGAAAGGTCAGAATGGTGCAACTGCTTCATTTGGACTAGGCTAAAATAAGCTAACACATTGCTACTCCATTAAATAAGTTTCAAAATACAATCTGCACCTAATGGGTATGAGCTGTAATGGTATCAAGAGCATATTCTGAGACTGGACAACTCCAGGACTGTATTTAATTTGAAGAACTTTGATAAACGCATTATATAATTAACTCTGACTGCTTGGTTTTAGTCTTCCTGGAAAGAGGACATGATTTCACATCATGATACCAACAATAAATTAAAGGTTACACATCACAACCAGGTTTTATAAAAACTTTTGATTTAATTTCTGGGACATAATGTTTTTACATGTGCACAAATGCTTTGAAGTAAAAATTTACTCTCTAATGGTCTGTAAACATTTGATGATAAAAACAAGTACAATTTTAGAGAAACAAGAATACACTATGACCAAAAGTATCTGGACACTTGGTCTGGGGCTGTTTTTCATGGTTTGGGCTAGGCCCCTTAGTTCCAGTGAAGGCAAATCGTAATGCTACAGCATTAAGCCCCCGGCACACAGCCAGGTCCTTATAGAAATGGTTTGTCAAGAACGGAGTGCAAGAACTTGACTGGCCTACACAGAGCCCTGACATTGCATAACAATGCCCCCGAGCACAGTGAGGTCCATGCAGAAATGGTTTTGTTGGGAATGGTGTGGTAGAACTTGACTGGCCTGCACACAGCCCTGACCTGAACCCCATCCAACACCTCTGGGATCAGGTGGAAAGCCAACTGTGAGCCAGGTCTAATCATGCAGTCTAATCATGCTCGGCCACACTATTTCTCTTCTGGCTGAATGAAAACAAATCCCTGCAGTAATGCTCCAATGTCTATTATAAAGCCTCCCCAGACACAAAGTGTGGACCAACTCCACATTAATGCCCAGAATTTTGAATGGGATTTTGGATGTCAGGTGTCCACATACTTTTGGCCATGCAGTGTAAATGGTTCCATCCAACATAAAGGTGTTTATGACAAAGTGCATATTATGTCCAGGTGCTTACTTCTCACAATCTCCGTTTGTGTCTACACATAGATCTGTACAGAATTCTTTTGGTAGGCAATTTGTACAGTGTGAGACATGTACAGTAACAGTACATCTCTCTGTGGATCTGTAAGTCCGTCTTTGTAGATCTGTCAAACAGTCTAGGAACTTTAATTATTTCTTTTCATTCTCCACACAACAAAGCCTCCCAGCAGAATTCCACTGAGAAAGACAGCCGCCATCTGAGAAAAAGGAGTGCTGAGACAGGCGATGATGCTCTCCTAAGGGGGCAAGTGAAAATACAATTAGAGGGAGTAGTAGTAGTAGTAGAGGGAGCTCTAATACAAGTGTGAACTGCAGCAGCTGACGCGCGCTACATCTGTAATAAGACGTTTGTCACTTGTGCCTCATCCAATATTCTGCACAGCAAGACTTGTCTGCACAGATTTGATTGGTGCAATATTTATTTATTTATTTATTTATTTATTTATTTATGTGCACTTCCACACAGATTGCACATTTTTCTCAACAATACACAACAATGAACATGTGAAAGTTTTTAATTAAATGCGTTTATACAACCACTATGTTTATCAATCCTCATTTTCAAGCAAGCTAGCTAGCTAACATATTTGGTTAACTTTAGCAAGTGTGGCGTGGATCGGGGCATGGCTCCACAGTGCCCCTCCCAGCCCTATAGGCGTCAGCCAAAACCGGCCACCAGGCCGCCTCTTCAGAACCCAGGACAGCGCCCCAATAGGAAGCCCAGCCACAGGACCCTGGAGAGCGGCAGATTGAACATTCCTCACCTCCCTCATTGGCAGGCAGCACACCTGCCATCAATGAGGCAACACAGCTGCCGCCACTCCAGGGAGATGGCTGGGAGATTAAAAGGAGGCTGTTTGTCTCCATTGGGGGGAGGGGGTTTTGGGCGGCAGGAGAGCTGAAAAACGGTTAATAACTTTGTCCCTATTTTGCAGAAGCCGGTGAAGACGCAGGACAACATCCCTCTTCCTGAGTTGAAGAGGGATCCCCTCGGCGGTCTCCCGGACGCCGTTGTTTCTTAATTTTGTTCGCTTTACTTTAAGTTAACTCCGACAGGAGGTTTTTGTTGTTGAGTTGGTTTTTTGGGTTGTGTATTTACTTGTGGTGAATAAAAGGCCCTGTTGGGCTACTTTTCCCCAAACCTCCGGTCTGTGCATTTCTGTGCCGCCCCGCCTGCACCGTCACGCCCCGTGCGGTGCCACACAAGCTAGCTGGCTAGCAAGCCTTTATGAAGTGGCAGTGAACACATATGCAGCGTAGGATCTACATTTCCAGAGGACATCGCTGTATTCTCAAATAAATAACCAGCTGAAATAAAATGGTGATTGAATGCATCACACGTTTTTTATCTGAGATAATGATATTAGCTACTATATACAATGCTGTGTCAATAGCCAACGCGTTATTGCAAGCGAGTGTGTCATCTAGTCACGCGTCATCGTAGCAAGCTACCCAGACAGTAAAAAACCCTATAAAACACTTCTAACGTAGATCATTTTAAGCCATGTTATCTAGCTTTGTCGTGGTAACATGAGAGAAGGATTGCTGTTGGAGAAGTGAATCAACCAACAGTTAGCGCGGGTAACCCGCACAAAAGCGCATTATAGTTTTTTCACCACCAAATTCTTATGGACAAGCCTCACGTTACGTATTTCATCCACTCAATTTAATTTCATCTAACGTTACACTTGATTCACTCATTAGCTCCGCTAGATACTAGAACTCTTACTCTTTGAGATCATGGAAAAGAAAGGAGTAAAAGCAAGGTGTGGAGTTATTTTGATTTCACACTACTTGCTTATAAGTTAAATGTTCTCAAATATAGAAACTTTAATAAAACATAGGTTTTTCAAATTGATTAGAAAATTTTGCACTTTTTGACAAAAAATCGAGATCAGCATCGGACCCAAAAATCTGGCATCGTTCAGGCTCTAATTATAATGTAACCTTGTTTTAACAAGGCAGTCCAGATGAGGTATAAATTTGTATATTGGACCAAGGCTGTCCAATTTCATGTCAATTCTATAAAAAAAAAAAATCACAGACACTGACAGAATGAAATATAAAACAAAGAATACCTATAGTTGAGGCACTTACACACTACCTGCAATGTTTCCTCCATTCTCAATTAAATTTTTTTCAGTGGAGTGAGGTTCTCTAGATACAACGTGTGCAAGTACACATTTGTGTGTCCTCATTGTCTTGGAGGTCGAGGTTTTGCTTTTGAAATGCTCACCCAGCCTCCCTGTTCACGGATCCAGTCCAACAAGTTCCTCCTGAAGAAGTCAAGAGTCCAGGAGACGATATCCCGTACACGCTGTGGGAGATGGGCACTTGCGAGCTGTCAGAGAGCATATTACCACTGTACATTAGCACAGACAAACAGCAACAGACTGCGAAAGGTGGTAAACGGTTTATACATTGTTGGACTGGACTCCCTGCATTCAATATTAACACTAACGATAAAGACAGGTGAAGCGACTGGTTTGAACGGAACATGCATGTTGTATCCTCACTGGGTAACTTTTCAGTGACTATCAACCTTATGTTTTCTGCATATTTCCATAGTTACACTAGTTTTAATCGCAGAAAAATATACAATACCTTCACAGAGATTTTTCCTGCTATGTAGAAAAGTACAACAATCCTCTCCCAGGAAATAACACCATCTTCAAATACTTTATTCACCAACTTCCAGTAGCTATCTTTGCTGGATAATGGCCACTTGCTGTCTATTGCACTTTACAATATGAAAGAGAGAGAAAAAGAAAAACTCGTTAACATACAATATATGAGCAAGCAATGTATGAACACCATTGGAGATAGTAAACAGCAACTATGCACTTTGAATGACTGAACATATCTACAAATGCACAATAAGGAAGGTGGACATATTAGTCCAGAGCAGGCTGTCCTACATTCAACACAGCGAACAAACAAAAAAGACACTGAAGACACAAAGAAAACACTGAACTGAGACTGACTGGTTGAGTTCTGTGTCCCGCTGCAGAGCCTGAGCAGTTCTTCGGACTTGAAGGGCGATTTCCTGTAAAAGTCTGGATTCCTCCTCCTCTTCTTCCCTTATTCCAGGCTGCTCAAACAGTGTCACCTCACTTTCACAGGACTTCAACTCCTCCTGTATGAAACTTAAAAGAAAAACATAAAATATTAGCTATAGAATTGACAAAGTATATTGTACAGCATTAATGATTCACTAGTCAACAAGCTGACTATATGATTGTGTGCAATGTTTAGGGCCACCAGTTTTGTCTCCCCTTATTTTCTCACTTTGTACTTCAGTCCTCTGCCAGCTAGAGGTCGCAATAACCTCTTGGTCAATCCAATTCTCCAACATTTATCCCATTTGCACTACCTCAATAACCTATGTTGATAAAGTAACTGCCACTATTTAAGAACAGGTGATTATTGACAGCAATGATTACAAGCCACAATCACACATTTAAATTCAGTTTGATTACTTACTACCTGTGGAGGACTAAATGTCCCAAAATTAAATAAATAAATAAATAAATAAATAATTAAACAAATGAATACATCAATTAACGCCATCAGCGGTGATTAACAAATCTACCAAGTATTTTAATAATGGATTTGCAGGCGTGAATTTCAAATTATTTGCATTTTCTTGTAGACCATTAAAAGCAATGGAGAAGAGCCAACTTCCTAATTGTCAAATTGTCTGTACCCACCCTTTACAGTAAAGTGCTAGTTATTTTTTTAATGTGAAAGAAAACCACTGGGTGCCCTAGTCACGGATGCTGAGCTGAAAAACGAGCAGGCAGAAAATCCCTTAAACCAGTGTTCTCAAAATCAGTGCCATGGAGGGCCGTGTGTATGCTGGTTTTTATTCCAGCCTCAGATCTTGATTATATAATTAGTTCAATTATTTGCTGAATTAGGGATGCAGGTTTGCACATAATGGTGACGTGACATCTATGGTGACCCACATTGTCTAAATAAAAACTTGCTTATATTCTGTGCTTCAATGCAGATAAATGCATATGGCTGAATGAGTAATTGGACTCAATTAAGGCAGCATTAACTGGTTGGAATGAAAACCTGCATACGCACGGCCCTCCATGGCAACGAGTTTGAGACCACTGCCTTTAACTGATTAGAATAATAACGTTATTATTAGAAATGACAAATTACTGAATACGGTAGAGAGAGTTCTCTTCAATTAGTTTAGACAAGGAAAACATTCTATTTGCGTCGCAAAATAGTGCACATTTCAATCGACATTAGCCTATTAAAAACTGAATAAACGTACACACTCCATAAATGTGCATGGCAAAGATCTGGAATATGCAAATTTTGTCATTTGAACGAGCACAGGTTAGATAGCATTTTTTAGTTCATAATATATTTTGAATTAATTTGATCTTCATAGCCTGGCATGAGGAAGGAAACTGTGTATGTACAAATGGATTATTCAGATCGTGGGCAGACTTGTTAATCAAGGAAAATGACTGAAAGTCAAGACCAATTGGCCTAATCAGGGGAAGTTTTCTGCCTCCTCGATTTTCAGCTCAGCAGCCACCACTGCTGGGCCTTCAGTTAAACTATCAGTACTAGTCAGTTAAATAATGTGTGTAATAGAACACATTGTGCCACACCATATTACCACTATAAAAACTGTTGTCTAGATTGTGGATGTCTTTAAAGTCTTACCTCCAGAGTACATATGAGTGTATTTATCAGTGTTCCTTTTGATTGAGAAGTATTTCATAGTCTTCCACAGTAAAAAAATGTATGGATTGTGGGAGACAACTACATCTGGTGCGGGTCAACAGTTTTTTGTTTTCTAATTCCTCTACATAGACTTTACAGTGGACTCGTGGAGCTGCACCACTGTTAAACTATGGCAATGGCATGCCAGTGAAGTTCTTTTAACCCCAAGTACCACTGCTGGAAACAAATGACAGGGAACCATTTCAATGAATAAACTGTTGTAATGAATGATTTGACTTGTTTTTTTTTTTATTCAAGGGTCACTATTTGCCTAAGAGTTCAGTAGGTATAATGTGAATTTGTTCCTTTTTTTAATGTAAAGACTAAATGATACAAAGAAAACCATTCAAAATGATGAATCATGAATAAGGGCAACTGGTACGACAACTATCCTCTACTTTTTTACATGTTGTAAAGCAACTGAAGTTCTGAAATAGTACTTGATCTATAGTAGAGAATCAGTCCTTTTACACAAATGAGGTGCTTTTGTCTTAAATTATTTAAATGTCTCTCAGTCCTTTTATACAAATTAGGTGCTTTTGTCTTTTAAAATAATTTTAAACAGTCACTCACGCTTGGTTAAAACAATGAGTAAATGAGTGTGTGGGTACGGTATGGAATAATGGATAATAAATGGATAATAATCAAAAATCGCTGTCAAGTGTGCTGTGTATTTACAATGAAATAACAAGACTTTTTTTAAACATGTCTCAAAGTAGGCTAGCCAAGGCTACTATTTTATCAACTACATTTTATGAGAAAACGTGATCTCCTTAGCCAACGTATATCAGCACTTTATATTTCAAGCAGCCGTTAGAACAAGTCACGGTAAAGAAATCAGCATCTAGGGCTAAAACAACCCATTTTGGGAAATGTAGTGAAATGAAATGGCCACATGAAACACATTCTTTCAAACTGAATTGTGTAGAATAAAATCAAAACAAAAACATTTTATGAAAAATAGGGAAAGAAAGTGTTTGGTTCTTTGGCTATTAAATATTCTGTAGGAAAATGCTCTGTCTATAAATGCTCCCCCCTGGTTGACAACATCCAGGAGAAATATGCTTCCTGCAGTTACTCACCAGCAGTTTTCTACATGAATTTCAATGTGTTCCATGAGGCAATTCAAAATATTTGACACTGATCTGACACAAAGTTTGCATGACATTGTAAAATGGTAAGATTACAAAACACAGGGCCAAGTGACTTGAAAGAACTGAGGAAATATTGGGTAGCATTGCTTTGGAATATATCTTATTTAATTTCGGTGAGGCAAGATAGCCTATATTGTTTGTAGTACCGTAACTTGGCGTCATTTTGATATCAATACTTTTAATGGCAGGCCTGGATTTTGGCAGTCTGAATGAATGAGTTATAGACAGTGTATGTCTTGTATGTGTGAGTAACTTACCATTTTTGTATGTTGAAAACATGTTTTTTATGAGATATCATTTCTTTTTGCAAAGCGTTTTATTATGAGAGCGAGAAATGCTAAGTGACCCTGTAAGAAACGGTTGTGGATTATGGCTATCCTTGTGTGAATTTGTACAGTCTGATGATCGTGTACCGTTTAGCAGTTTCGGTTTGCTATATATGTAAAACAGTGGCTGTGACAAAGGGTGCAGTGGCGTAAGTGTAAACGCATCAGAAACGCAGGTGAAATATGGCCACTGTATGTACTCACGGATTTGACGGCCATCCAACGAGCCTTGATTGACAAAAGAATCAAGCCCGTAGAATTAGAGCTCCCTAGGTCGCCACTTGTGTACCCTTCTGTCCTGCTCCGTTGTGTTATTTCGTGGAGATGCACTTTTAGTGTTTGTAAGGTTTATAAGGCATTTTGATAGGCTTATCTGCAGGTAGGAATCCTCTTCGCTGTTTTGCTAAGCTAGAACCGGAAAACTTGATAGTGGAGAATAGGAGCAGACGTATGTCCCAGCAGGCTTTGCATATGAGAAAATAACAACAGTGTGAGAGAAATTAGGAGAAATTATGAAATTGCGTAGTTGAAACAATATGTTTTTAGCAGAATTGGCATGTAGGTGAAGGTTGACATGATCACAGACTATAGTGCGAATAAACAAAGTGACCATGAGCGAGCTTAGTTTCCTTATCGAACGGTATATATTACAGTCGGTATAAAGCATTAGTTGTTAAAGTGGAGGGTTAAGTAATGTGTGAAATCTATTGCACTGATGTGCTTTTCTCATGTTCAGTACTAGTAGTTATAATTATGAGTGAGTCATGATTTTAAATGTAATGTTTTAATGGGGAGTTGCAGAACGTACATACGTAGTAATTGTTTGTATGTGGCTAGATAGAGAACAGGGCGAGGTAACATGAATGTAGAAACATGGCGTTTGCTGATAAGAAGGTTTTGTACGGTAGCCAAGTGAAGAAATATAGTTAGTAGAAATGGCACAGTGGTGAACTGGTGTAACTTTTTAATAAAAGGAATACATTTGCCGTCATGAAATGCATATGGGTGGCCGTGAGTGAGTTTTGGTAAAGCAAATATAAGCGTAAGAAAACGTTAGTGTAAAAGGAAATTATCTGTCTGAGGGCGAGGCGGGATTCAATCCTTCAACCGGAGGTTTACCATTCTGTGACTTTGTTAGTGCAGCACCATGACATAGCTATGCAATTCGTGAAACATCATTAGCAAACCTGTCTGTGGTTTTAAAGAAGAACACAGGCCAGTAAGCACAGAAGATCTCCCGTTGAATCCATATGGCTTTCCAATATTGTAGCCGGTTAATAACTGAACATGCAGATGGTACGTCATAATGCAGTGTATACGTTCGGTGAACGGCGGGTAGATATGGTGCAAAAGCAATAATTGAGAAGTAGTAGACAATAATTAGCAAGGGTAAAAGCAGGTTAAAGAAATGTGTTCCTAGCTGGGCTTGAACCTAGGACCCCATGATCCCAAGACTGTAACCTTGCCCACTAGGCCACAGGCAGACTAGCTGTTTAAACTGGAAATGTTTCAGAGTAAAAAGGTATGGGTATTCTGCGTGTGTATGCAAGTTTTTGATTGGGTCGTGTAGGTGAAGATTTGGCTGGTGTCGGTAAAATGTCCAAGGGGGAGACATTTTGTTAGTGGGATAGGCGGTGAGGAGGAGGAGGAGGAGGAGAAGGAGAAGGAGAAGAAGGAGAAGAAGGAGAAGAAGAAGAAGAAGAAGGAGAAGAACAAGAAGAACAAGAAGAACAAGAAGAACAAGAAGAAGAACAAGAAGAAGGCGGCGGCGGCTGTATAGGTATGGGGCATGCCATACCTGCCATCCCAATAACAGTGCCCAAATGACACAATAAATCATGAAATCGGCCCATGGACAGTCATAAGACGAACAAAATACACATATTGTGACTATTTGTTCTTGTGAGAAAAAATGACTGACTTTGAATTTTGACCGCATTTGTACAGTAGACTTACATGGAAACCGAATATGGAAACACCTATATTGGAGTGTGCACCAACCGCAGTGGCGCTAGTGAGCAATGTCTCTCAACAAGACCAGGAAGTGAGCTTCAAAAATGAAGTCTGGTTTTGGCCGCTTGACAGCCACCCCACTCTCAGGTCCTGCCAGCAGGACTATCTCAGCTAGAAAGCTAGTTTCGTGTCATGTACAGAAACCATCTGCATTATATAGTCAGTAGATGCATTACCTTGCTTCTCCTAGCTGAATATTACGTTATAGCATTGAAACGAACTTTAGCAAACTAACTACCAGACCATAGATTCCACCATAGAGCCTACATAGGAACCTCTATGGATTCCACCAGCGCTGCTCATGGTGCATTCGGTCGGTCCTCGTCAACTGACTGAATGCACCATTAAAACGCCATTCGGAAATACGTCATTTGAAAAAGTGTCATTATGAAATGAAAAAAGCCATTCGGAAATACAACATGAAATAATTAAATAGCCATGAGGTGGGAATTATTTAATTATTTCGAAATAAAATGAAGTATTTATTTCATAATTTATTTAATGATTTATTTATTTAATTAATTAATTCCATATTTATTTACTTATTTATTTATTTATTTATTCATTTAATTTTGGCACATTTAGACCCCATACAATAGGGGAGCTGATTTAACACTGAACATTTTACTGTGTAGGAAGAAAAACCTTTTGAAAAAAGAAATAATTGTTTTGATGTGCTGACTACAATTGTACTCTAATGAATAAAAAGGTTATATTAGGCTTGCAGTCAGTACATGGTCTACAGACAAGTGCAGGCTTAATCAGTTGATTTTTATTTACTACCTTAACTTTTTGAAAAAATACCAGACTGTAGGTTCTTTGACGGCCTCCATTTTGTTCACTTCCCATTCTCAGTGAGGCAACAGGTATCTGCCCACTGACTGCCACTTGTGCTTCTTGATTGGCTGAATCAAATTCAAATTCAAATTCCTACAGCCAATTGCAGCCCAGCAGCCTGTGTAAAGACCCACCTTGGGGCCTGTTGGCCATCTTTGCCATTGACTTGTGTTGTGTGAGTTTGGGCCTGGTCTAGCTTTTATTATTTCTGCATAGGGCTGCATGAGCTATTTTTATTTGTCACATATTCACCTGTTTATGTTGGTTTATTGAGTGGGGTTTTGATATTCTGTCTATTGTATTTTGTGTATTGATGTATTTTTTTCTTTTGTGGCACATTAGTTAAGTTTGATTTCGTTTTAAGATGGTCCTGGTTTTGTTTGTTGTTTTGGCCTGGGCTCATCGTGGTCTTTTTTTTCCCTTCTCCTGTACTTTACAAGACTGGCCTACCATATCACTTAAATTTTTAAGTTACTTCCCTTTAGCCTGAGGATAAAGGAGTTCCTCAAAGACCTTTATCCAGGATAGCAGAATCCATATATTGTGTATGTACTCTATTCATTAGGATCAAAGTATAGATCCTCTAAGATAGTCTTTCATTTCGCATTAATTTAGTCAATTTGTGAAACTGAAGTAGTCGAACATGGGGGATGTGATCGCCCATGCTCCTAAATCTACTGAAATAAGCATTTCAGAGTGAAGTGAAAACTAATCAACCAGGCAAATAACAGTTCTTAGCCTCAGAATGTACATACTGCACATTCCTAGATCATATATGTTTGAGAGAGCATGATAAGGTTGTGGCCAGTATTTGTGGACATACTGTAAGAAATACTAACAACATTTCATTACTCCTGTAAAGTCTTATTCAGGGGTGCTGAATATCCAGGATAGTGAGCAACCTAGATTCCCCATTCATATTAATATGCTTTTAGTTACACTAACATTTCTGTATTCACCCTTCCTCAGTGTGCAAACAAATGCAAAGATAAAACTTTGGCTTAAATAATTGTGCGTTCACCCATTATTTATTATAATTCTTTTTTTTTTTTTTTTAATTATTACAAATTCTACATTTACCGCAGTAGGTTTTTTTTCATTTACCATCAGCTTGTTTTACATTTACAGGAAGTCTCACATTTACCAGGGGTTTTACATTTACTTTATGTATTCATAGGAAAGGCTGTTATTTGCATGTAGATGTTCATGAGTTTTTTAAAATGATTTCTTTCCCCAGCTCTGCAATCAACCTGTCCAACTAGATGCATCAATCAATCGACACCAAGTAAGAACATGGTTATGTACTTTTCACTGGTTGGATGCCGCTGTGCTCAAGACTGCTTTTTTTTGGCTATGTGGAGATTGTTGCTTATGCTTGGTGAGAGTTGTTGACAAGAAGTGAAGATTATATTTTTTAAGTTTGGATCTCTGGTGTCTGATACCTGTGAGGAATTTTTGTGGTGATTTCGATATAATTTTCTCCTGGTTTGCGGCTGCGTTGCTGCTGTGCTGTTCAGAAGCGGTTGCTGCTGACTGGACATTGGTGCTGTCTTTGTATTTTCTGGACTGATTATGTAGCGATCTAATGATATTGTGATGTTGTGAATTAATTGTAGCTGTATAGATCTTAGCTGTCTTGTTGCCGAAGCCCTGGTACTGAGACTTGAGAGTTAGTAGCATTTGAGAGAGTGAGTAGTTTAAGTGAGAAGCTGGAAGCAATGCTGCTGCTGCTGCTGCACAGTTGGTGGTGTTGGTGGTGAGTTTCCTGGTGGTGGGTTGTAGGTGGGTCTGCCAGAAGACATCAAAGGTAAGGAGCTGGTTATGGACCTTTGTTATCCTGCTGTAGAAGTGTCATGTTTTTCGGGTGAACATGACATGACAGATCATCGTGCTATAGAACAAGGCATGACCTGGCTCGGTGCAGAGGTTAGCTTGCACTACATTGAAGGTTTGGACCAGGATCTCGTCAAGGTAGACTCTGCAGGCTGTTGCTGGAATGTCCTGCAGTATCTTTTCCATCAGCCATTTGAACATGGCTGTGCTGTCTTGGGATGAGTCGGTGCCAGAAGAGGGACCTGCTAATAACCGCTGTGGGGGTTGAGTGAGCTGAGCCAGTTAGCACCTGCTATGCTGTCCAGGATGTAGTCATTTCTGGGAAGAGGCTACAACGCGTTGTAAGTCACTGTGTTTAACTGCCTGTTGTCCACACAGAATTGGAGGGAGGTATTTTTCTTCCACACCAGCACTGTTAGGGAATCTCAGTGACTCTTGGATGGACATATCATGGCTGCTGCTAACCTCTTCCAGACCATAGCCTCCGCCTCCTCCCGGCCCTGGGTCTCGCATTGAGACTGGAAGGACTTGGTACATCGCACGGGACTAAAGGAGCTTGGAGAAGGCTATGTGCTGACAGCACCAGGCCTTGGGGCTCAGGTACACCAACTTTCTCCAGTTTCTGCATCTAGTCATCTGAGTGATTGTCTTGTCCTTTTCACAGTCATTGTGTCACAGGATGAGCAGTTGGACCACATCCTCAGGCTTCTGACTGGCTTCTCTGTTTGTGCTGGAATCTACTGTCCATCCACTTCGAACCAAGTGCTTGTCATCTGCCTTGTCCTTTCCTCTCTTCAGTACCAGCCACCTTGAATCGCTGGATCTGAAGCTCACTCTTGCTTTGGCAGTGGATCTGTCCAGGTCTTCAGACACTCATCTCTTCTCTTTCACTGACTATGTAGTGATGGTCATGCTCTCCGTGAACGTCCATGTCAGTGGTTGCCACATCTTGGATTTTGTCTTGGGCCGTCTGCTTGGTCTTTCAGCAGAGTCCACAAGGATGTAAGCAGCAGCTATGATGAACACTGTGCACCCTGTTACCACCCAGCCTCTGCTGTTTTGTAGTATAGTCACATACTGTTACCCTCACCCTGAAATCATTTTTAAAAATTTAAAAAACTAATAAAAATAAAAAATAAGAATATAATAAAAATTATTAGTAGAAATAATATAACCTCGATAAAACCCAAACTATAATAAATGTATTTTAGAAACTGTATTTAAAAAATAATCATTAATAACTCAAAATAAATAGAAATAAAAATAAACAAATAAATAGTAATTTAGAATAGTTCAGGATGAGGGTTATAGTGTATGACCGTACAACTAGAGGCTGGGAGTAGAATCTTTATGGGGTGCACAGTGTCCATCATAGTTGTCGTTTACATCCTTGTGGACTCCACTGAAAGACCAAGCAGAGGGCCCAAGACAAGATTCAACGTGTGGCAACCACTGACATGAACTTTCACAGACAACATGACCATCACTACATAGTCAGTGAAAGAGGAGAGATCGGTGTTTGAAGATCTGGACAGATCCACTGCCTAAGCCAGAATGACCTTCAGACTCAGATTCAAGGAGGCTGGTACTGAAGAGACGCAAGGACAAGGCGGATGACAATCACTTGGTTTGAAGTGGATGGACAGCGGGTTCCAGCACAAACAGAGAAGCCAGTCAGAAGCCTGGGGAAGTGGGCTGGCTGCTCACCCTGTAACATGGTGAGTGTGAAGAGGCACCGCACACATGGCTGGGTGCAAAGGGCGGAGAAGGGTGGTGTCTCTGTGTAACCCAAGGTCTAGTGTTGTCAGCATTCACTCCTCACCAAACACCTCTAAACCCATTCCGGCATACAAACGCAAAGTATCAGCAGTGGAACCAGTGGACAGAAATATTAGCAGCTAACCTCCAAAGATTCTAAAAGCTTCACTAGAATTGGCATTTACAGCAGGGGAACAAAATGGCAGATGACTTTCAGAGAAGAGATTGAGAACTGCGACTGCAAGAACTAAGTGAGGTGAGCATCGATCAAGGTTCACATTGTGGCTCACAGTGATTTTCTGATTTTCAGCTGATGAAAAGAAGACTTAACACTAGGCCTTATTCCCCTGGAAGATCCTTTGCAAAATTATTTGATGAGGACTGTGGAGGTGGTGAAGGAGCACAAGCAATACAATTGTGCTGGAGGTAATGGTGCCAAAGGAAGAGAGGCTGGAGGAAGCCAATGAAATTAACCCACTGAAGTATCAATCACTTAAGGATGAGTGCATGGAGGAAAGCTAGTCATCTAGGTGCTTACCAGTGGACATAGGATAAGAAGCTTCTAAGGACAATGGATGCAGAGGAAACTGAGGATTCCTTGAGCAAAGACGGCAACATACAAGACAATGTGAAAAACATCTAAACAGGAGGAAGCAAGAGCATCAAACCATATTTGACCTTCACTGGTGGAATGCTGAAGTGCTGAAGTGTGTTTTTTCTTTTGGCTTTTTGGAGATTGCTTATGCTACACTAGGCGAGAATTGTCGTTGAGGAGTGATTACATTTTTAATTAGGCTCTGTAGTGTTTGATTGTGATTCTGTTACTCTGAGGAAAAGCTAGATTCATATTGTGCAGTGATTTCTGCAATTGGTGGCTGTTGCTAACAGTGGATGAGTGAAGTTTATATTTTAAATTAGGGCAAAATGTGTAGATTATTTTGATTTCCATTTTGGTGCTGTCATTGTTTTTCTGGAATGATTATGCTGTGATATGATATTATGATGATGTTGTGAATTAATTATAGGTGTAGAGATCTTAGCTGTGTGTTGCTGAAAGCTCTGGTGCTGATTTGAGTTAGTGGCATTTGAGAGAGAGAGTTTAAGTGAGGAGCTAGAAGCAATGCTGCTACTGCTGCTGCTGCTGCACAGTTAGTGGTGAGTTTCCTGGTGGTGGGTTGTAGGTGGGTTTGCCAGAAGACATCAAAGGTAAGGAGCTGGTTATGTACCTTCACTGGTGGAATTCTGCTGTGCTGAAGTGCTGTGTTTTTTCTTTTTGCTTTTTGGAGATTGCTTATGCTACACTAGGTAAATGGTAAATGGACTGCATTTATATAGCGCTTTTATCCAAAGCGCTTTACAATTGATGCCTCTCATTCGCAGGCCTCTCATTCGTAGGTGACAACTGTTGTTGAGGAGTGAAGATTATATTTTTAATTGGGCTCTGTAGTGTTTGATTGTGTTTCTATTACTCTGAGGAAAAGCTAGATTCATATTGTGCAGTGGTTTCTGCAATTGGTGGCTGTTGCTAACAGTGAATGAGTGAAGTTCATATTTTAAATTATGGCAAAATGTGTAGATTATTTTGATTTCCATTTTGGTGCCGTCATTGTTTTTCTGGAATGATTATGCTGTGATATAATAATATTATGATGTGAATTAATTATAGGTCTAGAGATCTTAGCTGCGTGTAGCTGAAACATCTGGTGCTGATTTGAGAGTTAGTGGCATTTGAGAGAGAGCTGTTTAAATGAGGAGCTAGAAGCAATGCTGCTGCTGCTGCTGCTGCACGGTTGGTGGTGGGTTGTAGGTTGCCAGAAGACGTCAAAGGTACGGGCATGCTTATTTTATTTCAAAGCTGGTTTTTGCTGCTGGTTTTTTTCAATGATGCTGCTCCTGCAATGATGGAAAAATGTGATGCTACAGTAATTGTTTCATGGTCTTGAAGGAATATAGGAACTTGGAATTTATTAGAATGGTTTCAGGTTTTTTGAGTGAAGGTCTTTGGTTGCGTTTTTGTTGTGTTGGTATGTGGTTTTTAGAGAGAAGGTGTGGGAAAAATATTACAGGCAGACTAGTTTGTAAATGCTTGCAGATTTTAGCTTTGAGCTTAGAAGGGCTCGGCGGTTTCTGCGTTGCAGATGATTAGATGATTTTCTGTAGTAAATGTGTAAAATAGGATTTTTGAGTGGTCTGACTGGCATACTGACTGAGGTTCAGGGTTTGCTCATGTCCATGGCTATGGTGTCCATAGTGTGTGTGCCCTGAGATGCATAGGTGCACCTCTAGCCCAATTCATGCTGGGATGGGCTTCAGTCAACTCCCTCCCCTCCCATTGCCCTCCCCCCATCACCCCCTTCCCCTTAGCTAATCAAATTAAGATCATCATTCTACAGATCTGTAAGAACACCACAGCTGAGTCAGCAGTAACATTAAGGTTCAAACAAAGGACGTGGCATTGCAACTGCTGTAGAAAATAACAGGAACTGACCTTGTGCAGTCAGATCAGACACAGCAGTGGACAAGTTGAGTGGGATAAATCCTCACACTGGAGCTGACCACATCATGGAAATAGATCTGATGAAGATGAAAATAGTGGGTGCAGATGGAGGAGAAGACCTTTGTTATCCTGCTGTAGAAGTGTCATGTTTTTCGGGTGAACATGACATGACAGATCATCGTGCTATAGAACAAGGCATGACCTGGCTCGGTGCAGAGGTTAGCTTGCACTACATTGAAGGTTTGGACCAGGATCTCGTCAAGGTAGACTCTGCAGGCTGTTGCTGGAATGTCCTGCAGTATCTTTTCCATCAGCCATTTGAACATGGCTGTGCTGTCTTGGGATGAGTCGGTGCCAGAAGAGGGACCTGCTAATAACCGCTGTGGGGGTTGAGTGGACTGAGCCAGTTAGCACCTGCTATGCTGTCCAGGATGTAGTCAATTCTGGGAAGAGGCTACAACGCGTTGTAAGTCACTGTGTTTAACTGCCTGTTGTCCACACAGAATTGGAGGGAGGTATTTTTCTTCCACACCAGCACTGTTAGGGAATCTCAGTGACTCTTGGATGGACATATCATGGCTGCTGCTAACCTCTTCCAGACCATAGCCTCCGCCTCCTCCCGGCCCTGGGTCTCGCATTGAGACTGGAAGGACTTGGTACATCGCACGGGACTAAAGGAGCTTGGAGAAGGCTATGTGCTGACAGCACCAGGCCTTGGGTCTCAGGTACACCAACTTTCTCCAGTTTCTGCATCTAGTCATCTGAGTGATTGCCTTGTCCTTTTCACAGTCATTGTGTCACAGGATGAGCAGTTGGACCACATCCTCAGGCTTCTGACTGGCTTCTCTGTTTGTGCTGGAATCTACTGTCCATCCACTTCAAACCAAGTGCTTGTCATCTGCCTTGTCCTTTCCTCTCTTCAGTACCAGCCACCTTGAATCGCTGGGTCTGAAGCTCACTCTTGCTTAGGCAGTGGATCTGTCCAGGTCTTCAGACACTCATCTCTTCTCTTTCACTGACTATGTAGTGATGGTCATGCTCTCCGTGAACGTTCATGTCAGTGGTTGCCACATCTTGGATTTTGTCTTGGGCCGTCTGCTTGGTCTTTCAGCAGAGTCCACAAGGATGTAAGCAGCAGCTATGATGAACACTGTGCACCCTGTTACCGCCCAGCCTCTGCTGTTTTGTAGTATAGTCACATACTGTTACCCTCACCCTGAAATCATTTTAAAAAATTTAAAAAAACTAATAAAAATAAAAAATAAGAATCTAATAAAAATTATTAGTAGAAATAATATAACCTCGATAAAACCCAAACTATAATAAATGTATTTTAGAAACTGTATTTAAAAAATAATCATTAATAATTCAAAATAAATAGAAATAAAAATAAACAAATAAATAGTAATTTAGAATAGTTCAGGATGAGGGTTATAGTGTATGACTGTACAACTAGAGGCTGGGAGTAGAATCTTTATGGGGTGCACAGTGTCCATCATAGTTGTCGTTTACATCCTTGTGGACTCCACTGAAAGACCAAGCAGAGGGCCCAAGACAAGATTCAACGTGTGGCAACCACTGACATGAACTTTCACAGACAACATGACCATCACTGCATAGTCAGTGAAAGAGGAGAGATCGGTGTTTGAAGATCTGGACAGATCCACTGCCTAAGCCAGAATGACCTTCAGACTCAGATTCAAGGAGGCTGGTACTGAAGAGACGCAAGGACAAGGCGGATGACAATCACTTGGTTTGAAGTGGATGGACAGCGGGTTCCAGCACAAACAGAGAAGCCAGTCAGAAGCCTGGGGAAGTGGCCTGGCTGCTCACCCTGTAACATGGTGAGTGTGAAGAGGCACCGCACACATGGCTGGGTGCAAAGGGCGGAGAAGGGTGGTGTCTCTGTGTAACCCAAGGTCTAGTGTTGTCAGCATTCACTCCTCACCAAACACCTCTAAACCCATTCCGGCATACAAACGCAAAGTATCAGCAGTGGAACCAGTGGACAGAAATATTAGCAGCTAACCTCCAAAGATTCTAAAAGCTTCACTAGAATTGGCATTTACAGCAGGGGAACAAAATGGCAGATGACTTTCAGAGAAGAGATTGAGAACTGCGACTGCAAGAACTAAGTGAGGTGAGCATCGATCAAGGTTCACATTGTGGCTCACAGTGATTTTCAGATTTTCAGCTGATGAAAAGAAGACTTAACACTAGGCCTTATTCCCCTGGAAGATCCTTTGCAAAATTATTTGATGAGGACTGTGGAGGTGGTGAAGGAGCACAAGCAATACAATTGTGCTGGAGGTAATGGTGCCAAAGGAAGAGAGGCTGGAGGAAGCCAATGAAATTAACCCACTGAAGTATCAATCACTTAAGGATGAGTGCATGGAGGAAAGCTAGTCATCTAGGTGCTTACCAGTGGACATGGGATAAGAGGCTTCTAAGGACAATGGATGCAGAGGAAACTGAGACGGCAACATACAAGACAACGTGAAAAACATCTAAACAGGAGGAAGCAAGAGCATCAAACCATATTTGACTAAAGAGTGCAGAGGAGTGGATCAGTTATCTGGATCAGGCCAGGCCATTGATAACAAAGCTGTCCTCCAAAGAGGGGGGTGGTGGTGGGCAATAAAAGAGTGTTAGCCAGTGGAAGTAGACACAGGTTGTCTCCCAGGTTAGTAAGAACAGGTGCTGGAAGAAGACACGTTGAAGGGGGTGAGGTGGTCACAGTGCGGAATGAAGAGGCGCCGCAGGATTGTACAGGAGCCCTCCCAGTCACTGTTGAGCATGTCACAGAAAACAGGTTTGATGACCATGAATGGAAGCTATTGATGTACCAGTGACCCATGGATGAGAAGCTTAATTGGATACAGAAGACTGAGATGAGCTTGCAGTAAAGGTTAGTTCCTCAGATGTCAGTGCTGATCCCTTCTTGAAGGTTCATGTTAGTGGTTGCGGCACCTTGGATTTTGTCTTGGTTCCTCTGCTTGGTCTTTCTGCAGAGTTTGCAAGGATGTAAACAGCAGCTATGATGGACACCGTGCACCCTGTAACTGTGCCACCCCCAGCCTCTGTTGTTTTGTAGTACAGTCACACACTTGTAACCCTTGTAATCCTGAACTTATTTAAGTAGTTCTTTAGTTAAAAATAATAATAATGATTATTAATAATAATAATAATAATAATAATAATAGTAATAATCATAATAGTAATAATCATAATAATAATTAATTAATTAATTAATTAAACTCTAACCCTAGCTCTAATAAAATAATATATTTTTAAATGATAATAAATAAATAAATAAAAAATAAATAATAAATATAAATAAATAGAAACATTTTTTTTTTAAATTAAAAACAATAAATAAATAAAAAATAATAATAAAAAAAACATTTTTAAATAAAGGTTCAGAATGAGGGTTACAGTGTGTGACTGCTTTACCAGAGGATCGGGGTGGACACGATTACAAGGTGCATGGTGCCCATCACTGCTGCCTTCTGCATCCTTGTGGGCTCTGCAGAAAGACCAAGCAGAGGACCAAAAACAAAATCCAAAGTGCTGCAACCACCAACGTGAACCTTCACGGATAGCAGAACCATCACTACACAGTCAGTGACAGAGCGGAGATGGGTGCTTGAAGACCTGGACAGATCCATTACCTGAGCAAGAGTGACCTTCAAGCCCAGCAGTTTGAGGATGCTGGTACTGATGAAAGGCAACGGCAAGGAGCATGACGACATTTGGCTCAAAGTGGGTGGAGAATAGATTCCAGTTCTCACAGAGAAGCCAGTCAGATGCCTGGGGAAGTGGTATGGCTGCTCACTGTGACACTGAGTGTGAAGAGGACAACAGACCATGCACCTGACTGAGTGCAAAGGGTGGAGAAAGGCGGTGTGCCTGTGTAACCTAAGGCCTGGTGCTGTCAGCGCACGTTCCTCCTCAAACTCCTCTAAGCCCTTCCAGTGTACAAATTGAGGTGAGGTGCTGACATTCCTACCTCAACGATTGATCGGAGCTTCCCAAAGCTTCAGGAGAAGCTTCCCTTCAGAGATGACATTGAGGACTGGGACTGCATGGACAAACACTCCAGGTCAGCAGTGATCAATGTTCACACTGTGGCTTACTGTGATTGGTAGTGGATGAAGAGGAGACTCGCCTTTTTCCACTGGAACATCACAGCCCTCAGGGTAGGATTGGTAGGATTAGTAGAAGTGAAGGAGTACAAAGGAACATCATTATGTTGAAGCTGATTGTGCCATGGGAAGAGAGGTTTGAGCAAGCCAATGAAACCAACTGAAGAACTGCTGAAGAACTGCCAATCACTTAAGGATGGGTGTATGGAGAACAGCTGGGCAGCTCAGGGCTTAACAATGAAAGTGGGTTAAGAAATTTCCAAAAACAGTCAATACAGGAAAAAAACTGGAGTAAAGAGGGCAACATACAAGACGATGTGCAAAACCGCCAAACAGGAGGAAGCAAGAGGATCATACTGAAGAGTGTGGAACCCTGGATTAGCTACTTGGCTCAGACCACAGCAATAATAAGAAAGTTGTCCCCCGATGAGGGGGAGTGGTGGTGGGCAAGAAAACAAAGTACAAGATCATGCGCAACACGGCTGAACAGGTGGAAGAGAGCATCACACTGTCTTTAGCTGAAGAGTGCGTAACATTGGATTAACTACTTGGCTCAGGCCAGACTTGCAATAGGAAAGATGTCCCCCAAAGAGGGGGGGTGGTGGTGGGCAAGAATAAAACCAAAACATGCCAACAAGTATTGTTGAATGGATGATTTCAGATTCAACATGGGTTGAGAATGGATTCAAATTCTTCAAAAAGCCAGTCAGAAACAGTGGCAGGGCATTGGATCAGCCATACAGTTCATTCTGGGCCTGATCAACCCAATCTGTGCATCCTTCAGAAAGTCAGTGCGTTTACATGCACAGTTAAAATCGATCTATATTAATAGCTCGATTTGGCCAAAGATGAGATTTAATTGGATTATTGTCGTTGTCCCATTATACGTGACTCGGAAAGAATCGATTTATTGACCGAGGTGTGTCTGACACAGGCTTCTTATAAATCCTGCTTCCTCCAATTTTGTCGCAAACTTTTTTTAACAGTTCGCCATTCCGCGTTTTTCTTCCATGTATTTTATGATATTTAAGTTAACTTTAAATAGATAAAAAGATAACTTTAGTTGCGATAGCATGAAGTTGGTCTCCTCGTCCATCCAGAAATGTGTTTTTTTTCACCATGATACTAGGGAGGGCAAAACGGAGCTTTAGAATGTCGCCGGCAGTGTGTGCATGTGAGCTCGACAATGCATTTCTCACAGAAAAGGTTGTTTGTCGCCTTTTTTAGTTCATTACAGTGGTGATAGAAGTGACAATAATTAAGTGGTACTGTGCTGTTAGCCTTTATTGATCGCTGTACAAGCTTAATGTGAAGTAGCTAGCACAATCGGACAGCACTAACCCATAACAAGACCAGGTTAAAACCTAGTATATGGCTGGACCTAACACACGTGATCTGGCCGACCAATGGTGTAGCTTCATCACTCAGTCACTCAGTCAGTCACAGACATTTGCATTTGTAGGGCTGGCCCCCTGGTGCTGTCCAACCAAAAATGTACTTTGAATGGTACTTGCTCAATCGACCGTTAAATGTAAAAACCATTCAATTATAGTCAGCGGCACCAAAATTTTCTGTCACACCCTTAATAAATGGCAAAAGTCCCAGTAGAAGATAGAATTAAATCTTTAAAAGTTATATATTTTCTGAAACCTTATCAATTCCGCTTGGCCGCCGTGAGCGTATAGTTGCTATGTAATTTATGGAACATGCGCAGAGCACCTAGGCCAATTTTTGGCCTATTGAAGCGTATGCCGTATGCGACCCCCAACCGCATTATCTAGGTATGTTAGTCCGACTCTGAAAAAATCGACTTTGTATGATTTCAGTCGGACTACAATGTTTACACGATTTTTAAAAGTTCCGTTTTAGCCAGACTAAGCACAATAAATCGACTTATTCAAACATCATGTAAACCCACTGAGTGTGTGATAGCACCAGAACAACTACTGATGAAAGGACCTCATCTGAGGATAAAGCCAGGAGCAACAGTGTCTTTCTGGTGTGTCCATTTTTAGGGTAAGTATGTAAATTTAATTTTATTAGGAGGTGAGTGTTATGCCCCCGTGTTTCGGTTGTCATGTGGATTTCCTCGTGTTCATGTTATTTATGTTCCTTGTGCTTTTGTGTTCCTCACCATGTCTTTGCTTTTTCACTCGTTCAGGTCGCATTCCTCACACCCTCCCTTATTAGTTCTAATCAGTACCAGATTATAAAGTCACGCTTTTTGTTTCGCCCCTTGCCAGATCGTTGATTTGTCGCCTAGCTTCGCACCACGCAATCCGCGCATAACCCAAGCCTAGTTCTATTTTCCGTACCCCGATTCTCTGCACCTTCTTCGTTTCCCTTACATTGCACTGTTCTCTTGGCCACTGAGTTTTGTTCATGCACTTGGTTTCAGTGTTCCCCTGTCTGTCGAACCTACGTGTTGGTCTTCGTCGCGTCTCGTTTCGTGTTCCCTTGTTCTACCCAGTTTACCTCCCCAGCTCCAACCTCCCGGTCCAGCCCGTCCTTCGCCGGCCTCCCAGTCCCCAGTCCAGCTCCGCCGCCGAAACCGGAGGAATCCCGTCCAGCGCCTTACCCAGCCAGATCCCGACACCACTCACAACCTCACGGTCCCTGCCCAAGCTGCCTGTTCTACGCATCCCGTCAGCCACGCCAAGCGATCCGGACTCCTCACCAACCCTCACGGTCCCTGTCCCAAGTCTGCCCTGGTCCCTACCGCCCTCTGCCGTGTACTCAATAAACCCCTTTCCTGAATTCCATCAAACTGCTGTCTCTGAGTCCTGCATTTGGGTCCAGGCCGAGCACGGCTCATAACAGTGAGGGCAGTTTTTCCACATTGTTTATGCCCCCCCGCCCTACTAGTCTGACAAAAAAAAATTTCACCAGGATCACAGCATTATTTCAGGTAAGACCCTAACCCATTATTTCAGTTTTCATTGCAATTACTTGTATTATAGTGGCAGAAATGTTTTACATGTTTGGTTTGTGGTATAATCTCATGATAAAACCAAACAAGTAATTTTAGAACACTGCAAATTGTATATGCTTCAGCAACTCTGCTTCTACTTTGACAGCTGTTAAGTTCTCCCATGTTAATTATAAAGGACCCGCTAATCTTCTGTGAAAATGCATAATTATTACCAGAAAGCAGTGTGTCACCTGTTGGATTTTTCATGCTTTTCTGTAACACAGTACTAATAGGTTTGAACAATTAAGCTCTCCTGTGTCTTAACTTCATCTGAATACACATTCCCACACTCACACTCTGTAACTGCTTCCCATTGTTATAGACAAATGGCCACAACTAAAGTTCAATCACTGTTTGTAAGGATATACAATAGCCACAGATCAAAGGGGTGTCATCGGCAGCACCAATCTTGATCTTTCCACCAGAAATTATCTGTAAATGTCTGTCTACTAAACATCAAATGGAGCAAAGACAACATTGTCTTTATTGCTTTCATGAAGTAAGGTTTTGCTAAATTTAACAAAGACCGCACCAAACACCAACAGATGCCGAGTTAAACTTTGCTTTGGGTTTGTAGCTGTTGTATGCTAATAGGGTGTGCTGGTTTAAACAGGATTTTAAAGAGGTGAAATTTTGACCCTACTGGTGGCTGTACTTCAAAGTTTGTCCTTAGTCATTTCCACATGTTTGCTGGTTTGAAACTTTAGTGTTAAATTATTTTGCACCATTTATAGTTTTGTTCTAATACTGAGGTTAATGCGTGTAATCCTGCTGTAATTGCTGGACGGGCTGTCCTGTGCTGTGTTTATGATGTGATTTGACACTTTCCCACACAAACATGAGAGGGATTTTTTTTCCCCCTGAAGTGCAAATCATTCATATCGTGTTGCATGTAACCTGTAGGTCTTTCATTTGGACATTTCTCATTCAATTCAGTGTATTCACCGAACTGAATTTTATCTGTGGATTGCTCAATTGAATTACCGTTATTACAAGCGGTATGTCAAGTAAAATTTGATTAATTGACATTGCTTGCTCCTGTGCTGTCTCTCCATGTAATATTTTACCATCATTCCTTTTGCGGTGTGGTTATCTCTTTTTCCACAAGCAAAATACATTTTATTTGCATATATATTGCATTTATTTGATATATAAGAAATATATCCACATTTGCTCCAGGGGTTTCAGAAGGGGGTGTGTTGATTGGAGAAACAAGATAGATGTACCCACATGGACGCAATGTCAAAGCATGTTTACACAACAGACCCTGGGTAGTCTTCTCTGGGGATTAAGTCCCATCCTGCCCATCTGTACTAAACACGGTTCAGTTCTCTCACTCTACAGTAGATGCTCTTAATCTGTTTAAAAGTTTCTAGTTTTGAGGTCACCACACACACACACACACACACAAGGATAACTACCATGAACACGCTGCAGTATTTTAAATGTTTTACAGGGGCATGATAGGTTCTCAGAAGCAGTGGGAAATGTCCACATTAAAAATTGAACCTACACAAAAAGGTTAAAGGAAATAAATTCATGATTCATCATGTTCAATCAAGACTTTAAGCAGAATTAGGTGTCAGTGCTGGGCTAAAACAAAAACCTACAGCCAGATTTTCAGATAAGATTGAACACCCCTGTTTTATATGGATACACTTTTCTTTTTACTGCAAATAGGCCTATATTAATTCCTGATCCTGGAAAGCCAGAGTCAGCTGGTTTTTGTTTTTTCCTTGAGATTCAGACCAAGAAACCAAGTCACCTGAGTTAACTGTAATCAACTGCTTTATTTGATCAATTACTGTGATACTGAAGTTCTGAGTAACAATGAAATTCAGCAGACCCTGCACCTCTCCAAGACCAGAAGTGAGGACCACTGGCTTAAAGACGTGGGGTGCGTTCCAAACGCTTAATTTTTACCACCCTGCCTCATTTCCTGTTATTGATGACTCCACATGACAATTTCACATGTTTTTAACCCGTTTGGTCTTCCATACTGGGAAAGGAGACATGAAAAGGAGAAAAATAAGCGTTTAAACTTCCAATCATATTCATTTCTCTCCATATTCAAGCAACTAATTGTTATAATTGTCTCAATTGTAAACTCAATTGAACAATTAGTCATTTGACTGTGCTGTTGGAGTGCTTATGGGGACCCCTGTAGCATAACCATTGAAACACAAGTTTAACTCCCTGCATAACCTAATTCTAAAGGAAATTTATTTATAATAAAACTAGTTGATCAGACCAATTAAAAGTTACAGGATGTGAATATGGAATATGTATTCTTCATGGCATAAATAGGCATTTCGGACATATGACCTATTACGACCTGGTCTAGGGTCAGACCGTAACAGGATGAATTATAAGGGAAATCGGTAAGGGAAACGTACTGCAAACCGACCAGTAACTCCAGTCCCTATCCAAATCTATCTGAAAACTGGCAAATCTTTGAAAGGTACTGGGCATGGGGTGGCTTTGAACGTTTCGGACAGTTAGTCTGAAACAAAAATTCTAAATAGCGTACCCCCAATGAAGAGTTAAAACTCCACCCAGGGTACCTTCAAAAATAATAAAGGAAAATAACAAAGTAGTGTCCTGATGGTAAGATCTGCAATCCAACTGGGAACACACTAACTACCCAGAGTACAATACGGCGAGCAGAGAGCAAAACAAGCAATAGGGTCAAACACAAAATCCAATCCACAGACAAAGCAGATAGGCTAGGTGAGAATTGGAATCAAAACAAAAATAGGAAGGAAGGAAGCGAGTCAATGGTCAAACACGGGATTTAATCAGGAAGCAACCAGAAGGGCTGGACTGGATTCGGAATCAAAACAAAAATAGGGTCGAATACACAAAGGCAAAAGAAGCAATCGTGGTACACACCACACCAAATACAAGTTCGAAGAGCTAGTCTCCACTGGTAAGTGGCAAATGCTGGCTTTTTCAAACTAATCAAAGTAATCGGAGTTGGAAACGGCCAATCAGACAACAAACAGAAAGAACGAAACACTCAAAACAGAGACAAATGTAAATAAACGTAGGTAGGAGTCGCAAAAGACCTTAAGAAGAAAAATCACACCTTAGTAGACAAAGGGATTAATGAAGACAGTGGTTCCCCATGATTGAGTTTTAAATCCCCTGCCATGCTCCATCTGACAGCACGTAAACCAGGGCTGTCCAATCTTATCTGAAAAGGACTGAAGACCATGATTGTGGCTGGGTGTTTGTCACAGAAGTCACAAATATCACAGCGTGATTTTTGCCATTTTGATGGCAGTTCTGTGGCTTTCCAAGTTTTATTTATTTATAATAATAATTATTATTATTATTATTATTTGCCATTTCCATGATTTCCCGTTTTAGAGTTTTCCATTACTTTTGGCAGTACTGGTAACTGTCAACCTTAAAGGGGAACCCCACCTTTTAAGACTTGTATGGCTTATTATGTTGTAAATGCTCTCGACTATGGAAATATTTTGTAAAAACAACACAAAAGATTTCAGTTTTTTTTTTTTTTTTAAACCCCAACCCTTAATAGAGATTTTGACCTATGGATGTCGCCATTATTTTAGACATGGAGTGCACTTTCGGTATATGACGTAAAATGGTTTCACAATTCCACAGAATTTGTGTGTGATGTGATACACGGGATATCTGTGAATAGGGTGGATTCAATAAACATCTTGGTGTATTGGCATTTAGGGATTATGCATTTAAAGGAAGTATTTTCACCGGTTTAAGCTCATATCATAATGTTATTATTGATCCATGCTGTATATATACAATAACATTGTCAATTAAATTAATGAGGATGATGACACATTTCAGTTTCAACAAAAACAACAGTTTGACCTATATGGCCAAGTGACTCTGAACAGCTGTTGCTAGATACACAACTTTTCCATCTCTGTCGGCAAAAGCGAGCAGTTGCCACACAGACACCATCTCTGGCCCTAGTCAGCAGGGTTTCAGAGTATGCTATTTTTTACAAACAGCACCCCATATCTAGGTGCCATTTAAATCGTGCTGGAATCAAGATTAGCACATGCCTATACTGACAAGTTTGAGAGCACACTGCAATCACTACAATTTGTATTGGGCTAGAACAGTGACAGTTAAATTTTGGCATTGAAAATAAAATTTAGCACTGAAAACAAAACCTGAACTGAAAAAGGAAACATTGGTATTGAAACACTTGTATTGGAAAAAGTTGTATTGGCACTGAAAAAAGTTCCACTGAAAAATAAAACACAGGCATCAATAAATTAGAATCTTACAATCTTATCTTATTTTATTTTGATATTTTTTGTTTTTCAATGTCAATCAATGAGATTAAAACGTGTTTTTATTCAGATTAAAACATGACTGCGCCCAGGCAGAATGACTGCAGTGCTATGGTTGATATTCTGGTGGCGGTTGTCCGACTACGATCTATTCTCTGGTCGTCCGTTAGCGTTAAACTGGCAGTATACTCAGTAAGAAGAAAGAACTTCAGGATTGAGAACCACCGGCGAACATGTCCACGAACACTGTTGTCGGTATACTCAGTGAGAACACCGCACCGTTTAAAGTCACTCCACGCCGCTGGGGCGTGATTAATTACGAATAATTATGAGGCAGCTATTAACCGGGGCTGGAATCTCAACTAGACCTCCGTCTCGCGGCTACGCCATGGATGTATAAAGAGAAGGGCTACGCGAGGTCACAACATAAAACAAAAAGTTTAAAGTGTTTAAAGTGGCTTTAGTTTATCTAGCTATGAAAAAGAAGAAAAAAGGTGAAGAAGATGGTACGTTTGCCCTCTAAATCAGAGTAGGACGAAGAATGGAGAGTTTTGTCTGTACATTTGGCAAATGCGAGTTTAGACGAGGGGGTCCACTTTCTCTTATTTCCGAATGTGTGCTAGGCGTTTTGATGACTTGCTGAAACGAGTAGCACCATTCATCAAACATGCGGGAACTCACAGAATTCCCATCTCTACAGAAGAGAGATTGTCGTTGACTCTCCGTACATTAGCATGTGAATTCAGCCCTCTGAACTCTCAACCGTGACGTAACCAGCTGTGATATTTGGACCAATAGCTGAGAGGGGGAGGTCGGAGAACAAGAAAGAACTTTTCGAAAAGTTCTCCCTGGAGGCCGTCGCACACTGCACCTTACAAACACACAACACCGCGTTTTTTTGTTCGTCAGTTGTTCTGATTGCTTCATTTTGCTCAAAAAGTTCCACTTCGTACAAAGTATACTGCCTACTTTAGATGGTTAATTTGTTTAGTCACAAGGCTATTTGTAGATTATACTTTAAAAAAAAAAATAGTTTTATAGTTTTGTCGCAAGTAATGAAGGTAGGCCTACCTTTACTCCGATTTTCCAGTCTATCAAATTTATTTTCAAAATGTAGCTAGTGAAGTGAATAGCCCCTTTTCCACCACAGGGCCAAACTATTCTGAGCACGGAGTGGAACGGTATAGTGTAATTTTTTTTGTGATTTTTTGTTTCCACCTGGAAACGGTTTGGCGCGGAACGATTACAAACCATGCCCAGCACGATATTTTCGGCACGGTTAAGCCGCGTTTCCACCGCAGGAACTATACCCCGGAACTAGGAACCTTTTGAGGAACTCAGTGCGTTTCCACCGCAGGAACTATGACCGGAACAAATAGTCATAATAGGTGTATTTTATTCGTCTTATGACTGTCCATGGGTCGATTTCATGATTTATTGCGTCATTTGGGCACAGTGCCAATATTTGTTCTGGACCAATGAGGTACAGCTTGCGTCACTTCCGGATTACTGCGGAGGACTGAGCTACAGTAGGCGCTACAATCTGTGGTCACTGGGGTGGGAGGTGGCGTCTCTTGGCCTTGACATTGCGGCTCCGACCCAAGCGGCCAAAACCAGACTTCGTTTTTGAAGCTCATTTCCTGGTGTTGTAGTTCCTGGTTGCTCACTAGCGCCACTACGGATGGCTCCAGTATAGGTGTTTTCATATCCGGTTTCCATGTAAGTCTACGGTACAAATGCGATCAAAATACAAAGTCAATAATTTTTTCTCACAAGAACAAATAGTCATAATAGGTGTATTTTATTCGTCTTATGACTGTCCATGGGTCATTTCATGATTTATTGCGTCATTTGGGCACAGTGCCAATATTTGTTCTGGACCAATGAGGTACAGCTTGCGTCACTTCCGGATTACTGCGTAGGACTGAGCTACGGTAGGGGCTACAATCTGTGGTCACTGGGGTGGGAGGTGGCGTCTCTTGGCCTTGACATTGCGGCTCCGACCACGGTCTACCTGTGCGAAGTCAGAGAATGCAGGCATCCCATTTTGTAGTGGTTTCATTATAGCGTGTGCTATTTACAGCTGCACTAGACGACCATAAAATAATCCTCCTCTGAAGTTTTGCGGTAGCCGAGTCATTTTTACTATTTCCTTTAGCCCACTTAACCAAATTAGTTGGCAGAAAGCGTAATCAGCTAACGCTTATTTGCTATATGTGGTAGTCCAGTAGCCTATGCTAAAACAGTTCGCAACTTCGGCTACCAAGCCATTTGACTAGCTAGCTAACCCTAACCGGCAAATATTCCATCTGTCAAACGTGTTTGACGGCTTGTCAGTCGTGTACATTCCGTAAATGTCTACCTGGGCTAGGCTGCACGAATGTGACAAAGCTAGAAGCTAGCAAGAAAATAATAATATTTAGAAATTCAATGTACATTATTTTTGTCTTTATGCAACAGGTGGAAAACTTGCTCTTCAAAGTGCGTTGTCATATTTACGCCTGTAGATCAGTTATTAAAATACTTGGTAGATTTGTTAATCACCGCTGACAGTGTTAATTTTTATTCGGTAAAAAGTGACTTGCAAACGATCGGTCAGCTAGCGTCACCCAGCAAGTAAACACCACAAACGGCGATGGAGTAGTAGCAGTTAATGGCTCATTAACAGACTGGCGAAAACCTATGACGATAACTTGCTTGGTTAACAGCGGGTCTACCAGACAGTTGTATGAAAATTAGCCTAGTCAAATCACTAGTAGTCTACACATCTCTGATTGATTGACCATCACAGTGCAGTCGATGTTCTTCCCCTGTAGTTCATATTGCTAATGCGTGAGCTAACCACGGATAGCTTACCTAGCTCACTGGCAAGCTGATATGTTAGCTAAGCATATTCGTTTTGCCGAGAAACATAAATTGAAGATAACTGAACATAATTGTATTATTAATGTCATACATATAACGTGATTACATGACACAGTACAGTCACGGATGGAAATTAAACTCCGTAAACATAACGGCAGACTGTCAGCTAGGCTCAAGTTCGTTCTGCAGTCGTTCGTTCAGGTTGATGGGCTTTTCCGCACCGGACTGTCAATCACATTGTAAAAATCACAAGACCGCTTAACTCTATGGTTTTGGCTCCAATCGAGAACATGGCCGCGCCCGCCATTGAGCTTCAAAACGTGTTTTACAGGCCCACGGAGAGGGTGACGTCACAGTAGCTTTGTCCATATTTTTTACAGTCTGCTCCGACCACGGTCCACCTGTGCGAAGTCAGAAAATGCAGGCATCCCATTTTGTAGTGGTTTCATTATAGCGTGTGCTATTTACAGCTGCACTAGACGACCATAAAATAATCCTCCTCTGAAGTTTTGCGGTAGCCGAATCATTTTTACTATTTCCTTTAGCCCACTTAACCAAATAATTAGTTGGCAGAAAGCGTAATCAGCTAACGCGTATTTGCTATATGTGGTAGTCCAGTAGTCTATGCTAAAACAGTTCGCAACTTCGCGTACCAAGCCATCTGACTAGCTAGCTAACCCTAACCGGCAAATATTCTGTCAAACGTGTTTGACGGCTTGTCAGTCGTGTACATTCCGTAAATGTCTACCTGGGCTAGGCTGCACGAATGTGACAAAGCTAGAAGCTAGCAAGAAAATAATAATAATTAGAAATTCAATGTGTACATTATTTTTGTCTTTATGCAACAGGTGGAAAACTTGCTCTTCAAAGTGCGTTGTCATATTTACACGCCTGTAGATCAGTTATTAAAATACTTGGTAGATTTGTTAATCACCGCTGACAGTGTTAATTTTTATTCGGTAAAAAGTGACTTGCGAACGATCGGTCAGCTAGCGTCACCCAGCAAGTAAACACCACAAACGGCGATGGAGTAGTAGCAGTTAATGGCTCATTAACTGACTGTGGCGAAAACCTACGACGATAACTTGCTTGGTTAACAGCAGGTCTACCAGACAGTTATATGAAAATTAGCCTAGTCAAATCACCAGTAGTCTACACATCTCTGATTGACTGACCATCAGTGCAGTCGATGTTCTTCCCCTGTAGTTCATATTGCTAATGCGTGAGCTAACCACGGATAGCTCACTGGCAAGCTGATATGCTAGCTAAGCATATTCGTTTTGCCGAGAAACATAAATTGAAGATAACTGAACATAATTGTATTATTAATGTCATACATATAACGTGATTACATGACACAGTACAGTCACGGATGGAAATTAAACTCCGTAAATATTTGATCATATATTTTAAAACATAACGACAGACAGTCAGCTAGCCTCAAGTTCGTTCTGCAATCGTTCGTTCAGGTTGATGGGCTTTTCGGCACCGGACTGTCAATCACATTTTAAAATCACAAGACCGCTTAACTCTATGGTTTGGCTCCAAATCGAGAACATGGCCGCGCCCGCCATTGAGCTTCAAAACGTGTTTTACAGACCCACGGAGAGGCAATGGGTGACGTCACAGTAGCTTTGTCCATATTTTTTTACAGTCTCTGGCTTCAAAACGTGTTTTATAGACCCACGGAGAGGCAATGGGTGACGTCACAGTAGCTCTGTCCATATTTTTTTACAGTCTCTGGCTTCAAAACGTGTTTTATAGACCCATGGAGAGTCAATGGGTGACGTCACAGTAGCTCTGTCCATATTTTTTAGTCTCTGCTTCAGTCCGACTGAGGGGGCGTATTCCGGTGAGAAAGTGACGTCAATGCATACCCTCTATACAGTAAATAAGTATTTCTACTTCGTTACATTACACCGCTGCAAAGTGGTGATAAATGCAGTCATGTAGCCTAATGAACACGAGACCAGGTTGTTGCATTTAAATGGGAAAACCAGAAAGATTAACGTAACAGTGAAACGGCAAAAAAGCCATCAGTTTACTGTAACCAATAATATTGCCTTACACTATAGGCTTCGTTCATCGACGACCAGCTAAATTCGTTAGCCACCTAGAGCTTGAAAGAGGTGCTGTCTAACGATACAGTTTGAAAAAAAATGCACTGAAAGACGCAAACTTACCCGTTCAAAATGACTTCTCCTCTGTGTAAGATTTGATCATCTGAAAGTGAAACCACAGAAAGTCGGGCGTAAACTTTCTGACTGTGCCTACTGTCCACTTAGTCGAGCATTTGCGATAGCAAACTAGTTAGTAACATGAGAGAAGCAGCTATGACGTTATAGGCTGTTATATTATTGTGAAGGCCTACACCTAGTTTTTTTTTTTTTTAATCGAAAACTGATGATGAAAATTTGATACCTGATATTGCGTGGTTTTCCATCTGAAAAGTAGTTTTAACAGTGAATGAGTAGATCTCCAGACAACAGCTATAGCTCCTGTAGCCTGCTTTCCCTTTGGACGTAAACAGAATAGCCTAACACAGCCTACTGCCGGTTGTTAGAGCCGTGGAGCACTGCTGTGTGGTTCAAACCCTCTGGTTCAAACTCACCCTTTTAGTTCAGACTTCATGTAGAGGCGGAGCTACTTCGAAGCTCAAGCCACTGTCCCATCCCATTGATATAGTCTGGTTTGAGACTACATCAATGGGATTTTATAACCTTACCACACATTATCTAGATATTACTCTAAAACCAAATTAATTATATTTGGGGAGAATAATCGATAGCCTATGCGCCTACGAGCGGTCAAATATAGACATGCAACTAGAAAGGCAAGCACGACTTAAGCTTGTGAAGTCCCGGAAGAAAGCAAGTATCAGCACACCGGAGTACGGGCGTCATTTTTCTGTGCATATAGCCAACGTGTCGGTACCTGTGCAATCGCAGATAACTACATTTAGCCTATGTCAAACAGAAGCTGTTTATACCAACATTCAGCTACCAATTATTTTAGTTCGTTGAAGGAAGTGCTCGAAGTGAATAATTAAGTGCTCACTGATGTGAGCAAACGTAGGCTACAAGTCCCGGTGGGGTACAAATCCGTTCCGAATAGCTTCAAGCATTGGTTGTTTGATTTATAACTTGTGATTCGGGTGTTGTATGACACGTTCTGTAATAAAATGTATTCTTGTTTAATCGTAACTGAATCCTCCGATTCGCGTTTTAATTGAAAATAATTTTAATTGGTTCATCAGAACCATTCGCGTAACACAATCCATTTCAATTTTCAATTTATTTAGGCAAAATTATTGTCGTTATTGTTGTTGTAAAGAATATTACTTTTTTGATAACCTCATTCATATTACCATATAGCACAATTTTGGTAGGTTCAGCTTATTGCAAACATGAAATTACTGGAGCTTTTCTTACAAAGTAGAGCCATGTCTGCGCTTTCTTTACGTTGATGGACTTCTCTTGTGGACTTTACTGATAGGTTCAATATAGATTTTCTTTGGTTTGATGATACTGATATAATCAAATTGACATTTGAAACTTAAGTATTAATCGAATATGATTTTTTGCTTAGAATAAAGTAGGCTATGTATTGTAGCCGGCTTCTATTGCTCACACCTGTCAACGTAGGCTATGTGTAACCAGGCTTCAATATATGCAGAAGCCTGGATAGTCCATTCTTGAATTAAAGGCATAGAATACCCCATTCTTTCCATACCCACAGAACCCTTTGGCGCTGTTTTATGGTGCCACATTCTCGATGCGTTAAGCCTATTCATTTTTGAATTCGTCAGAATAAAGATGCCAGTTGACACAGCCTGTATCAGAAATCACATTTAAAATTACAGGAATTTAAGAGTGTTAGACAATGTTTGAATTAATGAAATATAAATAGTGCACAACATACAAGAAAAATATAGAGCATCAATAAAAAAAAAATTTTTAATTAGATTTCTTTGTAGGCTAATACATTTATAACTAAAACAGTTGCAACCACATTAACAAACTAGAGGTGGCTCCAAAGCTGCCAATTAATGTGTCTAGTTAGTGACTGAACTTTACAGAATAGAACACATGCAGTGGTTAGTTTCAGGCAACACGGTTTGAAAACAGGACTTGTCTTAAGTCACAGAACTGCCAGATCCACATTTAAACCTGCATAGAAACTGATAAAACAAGTACAAAGTAGTATTGCAACAAATTGGTTATTACACAATACATAAACATAATGAGAGAGAACTCAATTCGCTGCACGACTCATTACTTCATGCTGCACAGACCGCTGTCTGTCCAGACGTGTCACCAATTTGTGCCTCTGGTTTGGCTGGTACACCACTGTTGCGCAAAACGGACGGTAAATAATATCACCAATGCACAGTTCTTCTGTTGACTGCAACCGGCCTTGAAGCTGAACAGTAACATGTTCCTATTAAGCAAAATAACCGGAGTAATTAAGTGGTATGAAATGGAATGTACCCATTTTTTCTGATGTAGGCCTAACACTCTCCTCATCTGTCAGGTACCCTTGGCATTGGGTGTGACAAGGTAGTCGCGTCAGTAACACCGCCCCCTTACCTGCCAGGTAACCCGTATATTGCCTACCAAAAACAAAATGGTGGAGACGGTGTCCTTTGTGTAACAATGGCATGGGGCTGGTTCTAATGAGCAGATAAAGTAGGCGCCGACATGAAATCCAGAAAAGCGTAACGCATCGTTTGAGGAGGGTGAACTCTGAGCATAGCCAGGTTCGAGGTTTGTTGCACTGGAGCCTGACTGGTATGTTTTAAATACGCTAGGCTACTATTTTATGGTGTATTTATTGATTGGTGTTTATTTAAAATGCGCTCCTTAAACAAGGGCAATGTTAATGCTTCATGTTTCGATTATTGGTGCACTGTTTATGATTACTGTCGCTTTGTGCATGCTGTATGTTTCATGCCGTTTTTAAAATAGCATGCATAATGTGTTTAATTTACGGGTTGCCCGCTCTATTTTAAGGAGCGTGCAGGATGAGTGATGTGTCATGGCAGCTATTTCTTTATTGACTGAAATTCTTTGGCCAGGAGTCACATGTGTTACTGCAGTAGGCCTAATTTAATTTTTTTTAACGTTATAAATATGTAATGTCTTTGCCAATGTTACTGCAGTAATTTCAGAATGTTTTCATTCAATTAACGTGTAATGTGTTTCTTTTCTGTTCCTATTGTAGAACCAGTGCCGCTGTTTTAGTTAGATTGTTCACTTAGTGAAAATGTTGATACTAAACAGTTACATGCATTTACTCTATACCCTGTCAGGGGTTAGCCAGCGCCGTAAGCAATTGTTACAATATGAACGACTGGATAATTTTCCATTTAATGTCATTGCCCTCAGTTTCTATTTAAATATTCCACTTTTGTTCATAACTGTCTTCATTTGTTTTGTTTTTTTAATTAATGTACAGTGCCTTCGGAAAGTATCCAGAACCCTTCACTTTTTCCACATTTTGTTACGTTACAGCCTTAACTACTAAAATTGATTAAATTCATTTTTATTCTCATCAATCTACACACAATACCCCATAATGACAAAGTGAAAATAGGTTTTTAGAAATTGTTTTGCAAATTTATTATAAAACTGAAATATCACATTTACATAAGTATTCAGACCCTTTGCTATGCCACTCAAAACTGAGCTCAGGTGTATCCTGTTTCCATTGATCATACTTGAGATGTTTCTACAACTTGATTGGAGTCCACCTGTGGTAAATTCAATTGATTGGACATGATTTGGAAAGGCACACACCGGTCTATATAAGGTCCCACAGCTGACAGTGCATGTCAGAGCAAAAACCAAGCCATGCAGTCAAAGGAATTGTCAGTAGACCTCCGAGACAGGTTTGTGTCGAGGTACAGATCTGGGGAGTTATATAGTGTCAACAAACCTGACAACACAGTGTAACAACATTGCGCAGGGTAATACAAATGTCACAGTTACAACACTTGCACAAGACATTACACCACCGACCACCTCTTTCTTCCATACATCCAAAAGAGAGCGTCCCTGAACACAACAACCTCTCACAGAGTGAAAAAGCAAAATATCTCCAATCCATGGCAACTATCCCGTTAATATTTTGCTCAGAATAATCATCAGTAGCCTACGTTACAGGACGTTTAGCAATAGTGACTAACTTTTAGCCTAGTAGAGTGGTTTAAAAGCTTTTTTAACAGCATCCCAGCCATATACATAGCAATCCACCCAAAAAAAGGCCCAGGGAGCAGCTATGCAGCCTTAGGAGAATCGCTATAATATAAAACAGGGTTTTGTGATCCCAGCTTTGTGAAAACAGGAGGGAAGAGAGACTGAAGAACCGCGAGCGAAGACTTCCACAGCACACAGTCAGAATGAATAGGAAAACTTTTCAGCGTACAATATAGCACTCGGTCACAAATAACCTGATCACATACATGGCCGAGCCTGACAGGATACAGCATGTAAACACTGCTAGATATGAAAAAGTTTTTAAACCAGGTTAACAGCCTCGGCTACCCAGGCAGCATATGCATTTGTGAGCTAGCTGCGTTAGACCTGAAGCTGGCCAACAGTACCATTAGCTAGATTGTCTTTATATAGCTAGAATTTTCCATGCTAGCATGCCAGTTTCTTTCGATAATAATAATTTGGTGCCCAACAAGGGGCCGTGTATGTCCAATCACCACCCCTAACTTGGAATGCCCAATTGTCACCCAACTGCGTTCTCCCATGGAAATGTCTTCCCCCCCCTATGGCAACTGCTCTTACTGTTTATAGTTGCAACTTAGCTGGCTTGGGAAATCACCAGCATTTATTTAAATTGGGAACTGAATTGATGCATGCTTACTATCAAGCAACATGTAGCCAACTTGACTAACCAAGCTAACAAAGTTGCAAACAAAGACTTGTACTCATCAGGGTTTGCAGATTGATCCTGATTGCAAACACAGCATAACTGCCTAAGCATAAGTAGTTCACCTGCATTTATTTCAATCATTGATTTCTAACTCTATACCTCAGGAATATAACAATGCAATATTACATTACATTTTATTTGGCAGTGGCTTTATCCAAAGTGACGCACAATAACTTCATATCGAAGTACGTTGGAGCAACTACGCTCCTGGGCAAAAAAAATGGGCCAAGCCCAAAATGGCAAAATATTAAGCTTTTAATGGTCTTAACAACAAATCATTGGTCAGAAAATTAGCAAGAATTAAACCAATGCACTCATGAGACCTCCTGTGCCACCATTTGCTTGTTTACTTTTGCTGCAGTGAACTGTTTAAGTTAAAGCTAGAAACAGGGAAATTCACTTATATAGTCTTCTTGTACGCAAAGGTAAAATCATGATAATGATTAAAATGTTTGATGTAAAATTCAAACTATCACATGTCTGGGTGTACAAATGTACACAAAAAAGATGTTTTTTTTTTTTTTGTTCTCAACCAAATAATGACTACTCTTTTATCTGCCACACCCGATGCAGCCCATCAAGGGCCTTATAACAAGCTCATAAATGGAACCAGGATTGACAGAGCAGGGAGAGATCTACAGTATTCAGTGTTGTGAGTCCCACGGTAAAGGAGCAAGGAAATCTGCTCCAAAAAAAGCAAAATATCATGCAGGGGTTGCTGTCAGAAACTGCATAGCTGGTCTTCATCAGGCCAACTGTAGCTATTCTGAAATTTACAAGACCCTAAAGGCAGAGGAAATCCCTATTTCTCTATCAGCTATTAAGAGAATAGGTCAACACTTTGAAACAACAGGTAATGTTGTCAGAAAGAAAGGATCTGGAAGGCTGCTGAAATTTAGACAGTAAAGCCTACAAAAACTGTCAACAGAATTCAAGACCTCAGAAAACAAGACTCTTTCGAGAAGAACAATAACCAGAAGGTTATCTAATGCAGGTTTTGTGTCTAGATGTGTTAAAAAGCCATTGCTGTCTCAGAAAAATATCAAAGACAGAATAAAGTTTTTGGCAGAATATGGAAAGTTAGATTCAGAGTGGTTCAGCAGAGTTGTGTGGAGTGATGAATCATGATTGAGTTGCATGGTGATGCTCCAGAGAGGTGTCTTCGATGATCTGGTGAGAAATACAGTAGGGAATGCAGGAGGAGAATATTGCAGAAAGGCTTGCTTCCCACAATTGAAAAGTTGTTTTCTAAAGAGGAACGATCAGATGTAATTTTTCAACAAGACAATGTTCCTGCCCACACTGCAAAGACCACCAAAATGTGGCTTGAGAACAAGTCCATCAGGCTCATGTTTTGGCCTGGTCAGAATCTAGATTTAAACCCTATAGAGAATATTTGGTCTCACATTGAACACGAACTAACCGGGAAACATTTTTCGACTGCTCATCAACTGTTTGAAGCCATCAACATTGAATGGAACAACATTGACTCTTCTTTCTGTAACAAACTGTTGTTCCATTCAATATTGATGAGTAGTTGAAAAATGTTTCCTGGTTAGTTTGCGTTTAATGTGAGACCAAATATTTTCTATAGGGTTCAAATCTGGACTCTGACCAGGCCAAAACATGAGCCCAATGAACTTGTTTACCCACAAAGCTTAAACATTTAAAGAAATCAAAGGGAAAGGCTATCCCATACTAAGTTACTTTATCTATTTGTTTAATTCTTGCTAACTTCCTGACCAATGATTTGTTGTTAAGACCATTAAAAGCTTAATATTTTGCCATTTTGGGCTTGGCCCATTTTTTTTACCCAGGAGTGTACAGAACACAGGTCAGATAAGGTAGCTACAATTCGCATAAGGTACCAGTTATCCATAGCCATAAACATATACATATTTTATGTTGCATTTGAGAAAATAAAGAAGTTAATATCTGGATAGGCTATGGATAACTTCATGAAAAAGTCATTAATTTTACAAGTTTATTAGCTAGACATAATGTACCTATGGCCGGCTAATTTTAATTATGTTACACACGATTCCGTGTTTACATTCAAGTTCTAATTAGATGTCCAAAATAGCAAAATACCGAACGAGAAAAATAGCTGCACTATGGAGTAGCTACCATACAATGTTCTCACACTGGGGTGCACTCAGTGTAAATATTGTTATAACACTGCCTAATTAGTGTTACCATCTATATGGAATCATTCAAAAAGCTAAAAATGCTGTTTTCAATATCTCTGACCACCAACCTCTTTGCTTGACATTTTTCTTGTAGCATTCTACCCACACCTCCGTTGAGGACTGAGGACGAGACTTCAATTGACTACAGAGTCTAGAAGGGCTGCAAAAAAACCTGCATAGTATGCCTTTAAAATAGTTAGCCGTACCATTAGCTGTTAATTGAAGAAGACTATACGGCAGTGCAAATGTGTTGCTGCCCAGGTTTGTGCACCATGTGAGTGTGAATCACTTTTGCCATCATACTTGTCTCTCATTTTGTACGTTACCTTTCTTTCATTACTTACCAGTAGCTAGTGATAAATTAACCAAATAGTGTTGAATTGCTCCAGATCTCATCAAACATCTGTAATTCTGGTCCCTTGTACCCTCTCACTGAGACCGTTCGTTCAACCACAACATTCCAAAGAAAAACATGCATTTTTATTGTTTGTAATTCTTGACATAATCAATTCACATCATGCATAAAAATTAACTTGACTTAAAGTTGTACTCTATGTACTAACATTTACATGAAATAAATTATCACAACTTTCAGGACATTAAATTTAATCCTTTACATTAGTAGTAAAACTGGATTAGTGGAGACACAACAGAAAAACAGGTGTTGAATAAAATGTATGTAGGGACTTCATAACATCAGGGTGTACCTAGCCATTTTGGTTGGCTGAATGGAACTCATTGAGTGCAGTGGAATTGACATATATCATGTCAACATTTTGATAAAGGGGCTCTTCTTGAATCTTCCCCAGTTTGGGCTTCAAAGAGTCCAGAATGCACTGGTGCAAAAAGATGTACTGAGACTAAGAGACAGACAAAAAGAAAGTACAAAGACAGACAAAAAGAGTGACAGTTAATGCAAGATACCAAAATGTTGTGTATACCTGTCAATGCCTGGTCATCAAATTGTTTTCTATAATGAAAAAGAACTATAAAACGGGCTGTGGTTTAACAGATGTCCCATATTTCTCCTGGCCCAATTCCATTGTTCTGTCAAAAAGAAGGCGGCAATATCAAGTCAGTGCTTCCCATATAATTAATTTATTTGGGTGGCCCATCCAAATAAAATTCCCCCGCACAAAGAGTTTTTGGTATTTAGTTGCTTATTTTTATACTTTGGTATTCATATTTTTTTATTTTAAATGTCAAAGTGACATTCAGCCGACTCTCGTTTTGATGCATGAGCTGGCCCCTCCCTCTCGTAGCCAGTGTATGTAGAACAGAGCAGGGAGGGCAGTGCCTGCACGCGAACATAATTAGAAGGACAGTCATGTCAGTTTATCAAAATCGCAAAAATTTTGCAATTGCAATGTTATGCATCCTTTCTTTAAAGGAACATGTCCACGACGGCAAAGTTATCAACATACTATAGAAAACTATATTAAAATAGAGGAGGCTAGAGGAGGAGGAGGGAGAAACTGCACCATAGATATTTAAATAAATAAGTGGGTGGCACAGTGGTGCAGTGGGTAGCACTGTCGCCTCACAGCAACAAGGTCCTGGGTTCTCCCCGTGTCCGCGTGGGTTTCCTCCAGGTACTCGGTTTCCTCCAGGTACTCTGGTTTCCTCCCACAGCCCAAAGTCATGCAGGCTAATTGGAGACTCTAAATTGTGCATAGGCATGAGTTTGTGAGTGGATGTGTGTGCCCTGCGATAGATTGGCAACCTGTCCAGGTTGTATTCCTGCCCACTACACACTGGGGCATTTTGGACGGAATTTGGCTCCGGAGTGGGAGGTTGTTCGGTGCAGCACTGATGACATCTGAAGGCAATAACTGGTCAGTTGGAACGTTGTTCCAGGAACAGGAGGGGATGTTGATCCAGGAACATGTCATAATTGGGTTAATCACCATCGTAACACCCCCACCACCTCCACACTTTGCTCTTGCCAACACTCTGCTACAAGTAAATCATGGTTTCATCTGTGCACAAGACCTTTTTCCAGAACTCTGCAGGCTCTTTCAGGTCCTTCTTAGCAAACTGTAACCTGGCAATTCTGTTTTGTATACTAGTTTTAGTATATGGAGTATATTAACCAGAAAACTAATTAATTTATTAATGAATGAACAAATATATGTATACAAATATATTTTCTTCAAGAAGCTGACCAATTCTGAATTTTTTTTTCATCCTTGTTAAATCATGGAAATCTCATGTTACCTCCAGAAAATAATTTATGATTAGCTATTACGTCTGCCTTTCACTGCTGAGAGGGGGTTGCATTAGGCTACACACACTCACACAGACTGAGCCATGGAGAAAGGATGCGATTTCCCTCTACTGCACACAACCGTGTGCTTTAGCTGGTTCAGCAACATGGACAGTCTTATTACTTGATTGCTCTCATAAATAAATCGGGCAAGAACTGATTGGCATGTCTGTCTACCCTACATGCTCCAGGATCCGTATCTCACTCTTGATAACACATTAGTATCCACATCCCAGACCGCAAGAAAGATTGGTGTAATCCTGCGGATGCAGGATCAGCCAGATATTTCTGTCAATGAACAGCACGGATATAACACTACTGAAAATAATGCGGAAAATCAAATATGTTCTCAGTCTCAAGAATGATTGGTGAAATTGGAGACAAACAATATGAGTGAGTGTCAGCATATCAGGTCCTACCTCAGTCTGCACCATGAGAGGTCGACTCAGTCTCATCTTATGTACATAGGCAGCGAGGCCCACTTTTTGCTCCTTCTCTAGCTGCTGCAGCATCACATCAAGGGCTATTAGGGTACCAGTCCGGCCTACTCCTGCACTAAGAGACCGGGAAAGAGGACAAGGCACTTACTGTTGATCAGTGCACTCACAATCTGTGACAGAACCCTAATCACTTTACCTTCAAATTGTGGCACAATGCACTGGCTAAAAGTAGACTACACAGCCCATCAACATAGACACCAAGTGTTTGTACACTGGGATCTATGGTAAATTATATTATCAATCCCTGTGTGCTATTTTGTAAATTTATTAAATCATTTGGACAACTTTCACAACTGCTTTAAATATCATTCATGTATACAGTTGAATATTAACTGAAGCAATTCAGGTTAAGTATCCTTGCATCCCAAATTTATTTATTTTTTAATCATCTAGAAAAAAAAGTCCACATCCATGGGTCTAATATCTCATTTTGGAGATACTACCTCAGGTAGATGTTACTGTAGCCAAAAAATAAACGGGTTAAAAAGACATTGTAGCATATATCCAAGTTCTTGTGCTTCTTAAGTAAATTCCCACATTCCATCCCTCAGTTAACGTCAATTTCAGACAAGATGCAAGACACTGGGAGTATTGCTGCTCCATCTCAATCTTGGCTGCAGATTCATAATTCATAACCTTTAAGCCAGCCAAAGCTACATAATGTGATGGTTGGAATGAAAACTGAAAATTAATAACAAATATTGGTTTACTATACAGTACCTTTCAAAGGTATGGTGATGGTAGACTGAAATTTTTGCCATATGATCAAAAGATGAATATAATTTAACGCCGCTAATTGAACTCTGAACGATTCAATATGGGTCATGACAGACCTTTTTGCCGCTGTCTCATAGTATAGTATATTCTACATTCAGTTGTATAGATGTAGTGGTAAAATGAGATACTGTACCTGTACCTCTCCTATAGAATTACCTGCAGTGAACCACTGTGGGCCCGGCAGAACCACAGCATTCTATATGCTGACGGACAAGCCCCCTAAACTGCATCAGTGCTGTGGTCCCGTCTGGAACTCCATGGTCAGGCCAGGCAGTGAAGTGGAAGTGCTGGACTGACCGTACTTCAGACGTGGATGTCTGAGTGCAAGTAAACAGAAAAACAAACTGAGGCATTAGGATGTTTATATACTGTGCCAAGAGATGCACGTGGGAAAAATATGCACATCAGTCCCTGGCTTCAAAAAGTTTTCTGCATTTTGGAAAAATGTGAGGGGACGTGAAAGCCTTACAGCTTTGTTTGGCTGCAGATTGTGATTTGGTGGCATGCAAAATTTTGCTAACAGAAGTTACTGTCCAAAAAGGGAAAATTAGGATTATCTGCCCCCACCTTCTTCCTGTTATTACCACCCTTACCCTAAACAAAAGGCTGGATAGGGCCCTATAAAAATATTTTATAAATTAAGTTATATAATTTTTTAAAATTTGATATAAAACCCCCTCAGAGCATGTGTGATTTGCAAGCAGCCTTAAAGGGCTGTGTAGGTTTGTAGTTTACGATAGTACATTCAAACACTTGGAAACATAAAATATTTCCTCAGTGAGTTTTTATGATAAAACAAGCTATCTATTTATATTGAAGTGCAGAGGAAGAAATCAATTTCAATGAGGCACCATGCACATTTCACATTAATACACATAGCATCCACACTCACATTTGTGACCACAAACTCTCGCAGTGTCCAATTTACTTCTTTCTTCTCAGAAGAGACCCTGACCAAAATATTTCCATAAGTACAGGGTGTGTAATCCAGGGGCCAGTACTGTTCACACTTAACCTGAGAGAGGGGTAGAGTAAGGCAAGGGTTGTTATTAATTACTCCAATGACACATGGAGTGTCTCAGATAATGATGCACTGTTGAAACCTCACCCTTTCTCCTTCGCGGCAGTTGGTTACCATGACTACACTGTGTGCTCTCTGTTCCCAGATCATTCTCCAGAAGTCATTCACTGTGGATGGAAGAGGACCCTGAGCAGCTATATACTGTCTAGCATTCTTGCCATAGCCCTGGAACAGAGTGAGTAAAATGTACATATATCAATAGTAATAATAACAAAATCAATGGTTTTTCCTTTTTTATCCACAAATTTGGGATGCCCAGTCATTGACAAGCCATTATCATTGCTGCAACTTCCACTATCAACTCAGGAAAGTGTAGACAAGCAAGTGCTCTTGTCCAAAATACATGAACATCAAGCTGCTTCTTTTCACACAGCAGTCCACAAGGTGAACTTGCACAGAGGAAGACACTTCCTCTGCACCTTTAAGCAGACCATGTGGGCCTGATTGATCTGCGAGGGTCACTGGTGAGCAATGAGACACAGGTTGCGTGTCAAATGCAACACTGGAGCTGTTTCCGAATCGGCCTCCTAGCTACTGTGTCCTCAGCGTTTACTAAGCATGCTGCATACTTTTTAGTGCATGTGCTGTTTAGTCCTTTTTAGTGCTGAATGGGTAGTATGTGAAAAATGTCCTCCACACTATTTACTAACTGTGCTGTGGAATTATCATAAGACGTTGTGCCCTTGCCCTGCGCCTTGTTTTTATAGCGAAGGTGCGCATCATATTTATGGGATCAAAATTTTTTTTTACTCCCTGAATAACATGCTCTGGAATATACTCAACGAAACCCTGGAAATAAGTATATCATTGTAGCTTTCGGTCCGGTGGAACGGATTTGTCTTGATCACGCCTGCCGGTGGAGAGAACACACACACCTGGGTTGTGTTAACTAATCAGCCCAGGTGCTTAAAGGCGTGTTCCTCTCCACAGTCCAGGGCCCTGACTGGGAGTGCACACCCAGAGAGTGAGTTCGTGGCTGTCGCAGGGTTTTACTTTCGTTTGTCCTTGTTATTTTAGTATGCTTTAGTTTATTGTTTTTGCCCGAAGCATATGAGGGGGAAGTAGTTTATTTATTTGTTTTCGTCTTGGTGTGGGTGTGCTCTCTATCTCTCTCTCTGACACCCGAAACTGCCACATCTCTCACGCCATGTGACAATCATGAGATTTTTGGTACACTGCAAAAAAATTTCTGATTTAAAACTTTCTCATCCAGTGCACTCAAAAAGTATACCCAGTAGTGCTCAGTAGACACATCCACAGCCAACCCAACCAATTAAATCACTCCCTCCATACTGGGTTGCCAGCCACAGTTGGCAGTGCAGTAGACCAGATTTGATACCAGACCACAGGGCTCATCCACATATTGGAGCTGTGTTTAATAGGAGAGGCCACTCAACAGCCCCTGGATGTGAGCATTTTTCCTTTGAACCATATTTTGATTTATACGATTTATGTTTTATGTCAAAAAGTAAAACTTACAGGTATGTAGCTGGCGTTGATGTAATCAGAACAGCAATCATCGTCTATTGTGGTAAGTTTCACACGAGACCAATCATCTGAGGAAATTAAATTATGGATTATAGTTATCATGATTCTTAATCTTAATATCTTCTTAACAAATCTGACTCACACAAAAATGCTCTAGCTGGAACAGGTACGTAAACAATATAGCAAATATACAGGCATAGAAAACTTTCATATTGACAAGTACATATACAATATACAGTTTGTATTATACTATATTTGTAATAAAACAGAAGATCACAATAAAACAATATAGACCATATGTTAAAATGCACAGAACTATGTCCACTCTGTTTACAAAAGGGTCACTAATATTTTAGCTAAATCCATCCATCTTTCACAAAAAGAGAATTTAAAAATCCCAAGCAATTGTTCTAAAACAATCGGGGCTCTATTTTTTGTAATTAAACAATGATTGGCGCATGGGCATTGTCATTAGTGTGTCACATGGGTGCACTGTGCGTGGCTACTGAATTTTGGTATTTTTGTGACTAGTGGTAAGGAACACACAGCTCAAAGCTTAGTAATGTGAGGGGGGGGGGGGGGGCATATGAGGTAAAAAATAAAGAATAAATTAAATTCTGAGTAGACAAAAGATACCAAGACAGCATAGTCCTGAAGCCACAGTTTTGAAATTTTACACTTAACCCCTTCTCGCAAGCCCCCTAGTGGCCACAATACATGACAACTATGCTAAATATGGAGTTTCTAAGTGCCAGCATTGTACCGCAGGTTCTCCATTTAAAAAGCACCCCCTCCCTGCAGTGTCATCACACACCCCAAGCATGACACACTGGACAATAGTGTCTTTCTGGGACAGACCTGGGTCAAATACGTATTTCTTTTAGATTTCAATTTTCTGTGCTCTATGGATGTTTCCTGGTATAATTGAGCCTGCCAACATGACCAGAAGGCAGGGTTTGCACTTTTTTAGATTATTTCATTGGTTCCAATACAGCAGACAAGATCAGTAAAGCGCAGAAAAGTATTTGAATCCAAAACAAATACGTATTTGACCCAGGTCTGATTTGGGAGTTCATAAAAATATTCTCCAAAAATTTGTATTCTGTCATAGCAAGAAGCTAAACCCATCCATAGCCTGAAGGCAAGCCAATTCAGTGGTGAAAAATGAGAGCAGCTTTTGCTGCAACCATCTGTTGCTTCATCACAGCGTTGTGCAGTAAACTGTAACATTAGAAATATACAAGCATTCAAGGTTTTACTAATTTTACCAACTGATTAGCATGGCTAAAGCAAATAGAGATGGAGAGAGTGTTTGAAACTACTCACATGGCAGCACATTGGTGAAGCGGTTCTTGGCCTTATTTTGTGAGATGAGGGCTGCTTTACAGACCTGCTCGGAGCCAACTGTGCTGAAGTCCTGCAAACAGGTGCGTCACACTCAGAAACACTGTACAGAACTAAAGAGGCTCACACACTGACACACAATGGTACACACTGACACACACTTGCATATTTACAAACACATGCACATGCATGCATAGACATACAGTAGAGGCCAAAATTATTAGGCCTGTAAAAAAAAAAAAAACTTTAGAGTAAAATCAAGTTAATTTATGTACATTTACTGAATAAGTACAAACTTACTTTTCAATTTCTACCTGCAATAACACAAAAAATGAGTTTACTTTAAATTAATCTTAGACATGACTTTCCTTTTTTGGCTTTAATTACAATTTAACAAATTATTGGAAGCCTGTCCAATCCAAGTGGGAGGTGAACGGGTGGGAGGGAGATGGAGTGGTAATTAAATTGAGTGAAATCTCATCTACTTAATTTTTTTTAAAGCAACAGGTAGCCTAATATCATTGTCCTGTATTGTGAGTAAAATAGGCCCTAAAGCTGCAAAAATATGACAGACGTTGTTAGGCTCAGATGTGTGGGCCAGATAAACATATTGTGGAAAAGTTATTCCTCGTGAGAAATTGCAAAGAAGCTGAAGATTTCCAGGTGCAGTGTTCAGTACACAATCAGAAGGGTCCAGTTAATGAACAGTAACGTTAACAGAAGACCGGGACGTTCAGGAGGAATTCGACAAATATTTAGTGGTGTCTAGCAAAAGAAACAGTAGTAAAATTTTTTACTACAGGTGGCCTAATACTTTTGGTGTGTGCTGTATTTATATACAGTGACATAATTTTTGTAATTTTGTAATTTTGACTCATGTTCCCTCTGATTTTAAGATGGCTCGTGTTACCCTACTTCTCAAAAAACCCACCTCAGACCCCTCCGATGTAATGAATTATCGACCCGTATCGCTTCTACCCTTTCTGTCCAAAACCCTTGAACGAGCAGTTCTTAAACAACTAACCTCTTTTCTCCATCAGAATAACCTGCTAGACCCTCACCAGTCTGGCTTCCGATCTGGGTACTCAACAGAGACTGCGCTCCTAGCTGTGATGGAGGCACTTGCCACTGCAAGAGCCTCATGCCTCTCCTCTGTCCTGATCCTTCTTGACCTGTCTGCAGCTTTCGACACGGTCAACCATAAAATACTCCTCTCCACCTTGGCTGGGATGGGCATCGCCGGGACTGCCCTGTCTTGGTTCGTTTCCTATCTTGCAGATAGGTCCTATCAGGTCACCTGGAAGGGGTCTGCCTCTGCTTCTCTTGCTTATTTATAACAACATTCACATTACGTAGTCAAATTTTCAGATCTCCAGTCAGTTTTTAGCATTGACTTAATGTAGGGCCCTATGGAATCTGTGTTATAGCTTTTTTAAATTCTCAATTCCACGATTCCATCCGTGATTCTGTTATCACAGAAACTATAGGGCCCTACCTTAATGCTGCCATCAGTCTGTCGCTGGCCCGCGCCGGGCCCCCGTCAAAAAAGACACTTGGCCGCCGGCCTGCGCCAGGCCACCTGCCCCTGTCAAAAGATACTTGCCACCGGGTCTAACAACTTTTCTGAGGGAAACCCTGTTAGGTATCGTGATTCGTGACAACACTAGTCTCACCTTTTTTAATTGCGGTGTGGAAGCGCTGCAGCTCTACATACACGCCAGGCCATCTAAGTGTTACGACGTAGTAAAGGCCTTTACAGCAAGGACACATCCATGGCGACGCAACTAAGTAATCCGACAGCGCCTCTTAGCACAAAATTGGCAATAAGTCATCAATATTTCGTACGATCATCATGATATTCAGTAGATATGTTGGGTGAAGGTATATGATCATGAGGACAAAACCATTATCATAAATCATAAAATCGCTCCATAGGGGGCGCAATAGTGCCAATGCTTGGACCCCTCCTAACACCGCTTGCAGCTTTAATTCTCTTTCCATCACTTTGGCACAGGTTAATACTCATCTCATATATCCATAAGACTTTGTTACAGAACTCCAGAATAGTTCTTCAGTGGAATTTTTTTTTAGCAAACTCTAACATGGCCGTTCTATTCTTGAGGCCTAGTCATGGTTTGCATCTTGTGGGGAACTGTAGTTATGCTGGTGTAGTCTTCTCTTTGTGGTATTTACGCTAACATTCTGGATAGTGTTCTTGATCTGTTCAATAGTTGAAAATTGATTTTTCTTCACAATTGAAAGTATAAAGTATTCTTCGGTCATCCAGTACAGAGGTCTACTAGCTACAGTGGTCTACCAGGTAATTTGCTATTATTAAACTCACTGGTGCATTCTTGCTAGCTATCAACATATCAAACAGTTGATTTTGACACACCCAATGTTTTGGATATGTCTCCGATACTGTGTGTCTCTGATAAAGTAATGAACTGAACTGTACTTATAAATTTATTCAAAATTTTGGGCCTCATGATCCAAATTCCATACCTAGAATCAACTTTAAACCGTTTTTTATCTTTCTTGTGGATGACCTAACGATGCAAAGACACACCATTAGCCAAAAAATAGTTGAGCAAACCAATTGTCCAATGACTTTGGCTGCTCCCCTAAAATTGGTAGGACTATGTATAAAAAGGGCTATAATTCTCCTATGGATCATCCAATATTGATGTAAATACTCTCAGATTGAAGCTGACAGTCTGCACTTTTAACTCATGTTCATTGTTTTATTTCAAATCCTATGTACATGAGTACAGAGCCAAAACAACAAAATTTTCACTGCCCCAATACCTTGCATTTAACTGTATGTATAACATAAATAGTACATGTACTGACCAGTTTTGTTGTTTTGCAATGTGAAAATATTCTACTTTAAAAATGATTCAATGGAATCAATTTTCAGTTGTTTCATCTGCTTTTGTGTTTCTCAAAGAAACACTTCTGTTGAAAGTAATTGCTTTTCGCATTTGTTCAGACACACTTTGTATCAAGTAACATCTTCCACAAACAATATTCATCATTTAAATATATTAATCATTTAATTTTTATTTGTATTCATCAAGCTCTGAAGCTATGGCACATTTACCTTGAGACTGCTGGGCTCAAGGAAAGATTTACTCTCAGGACAGGATGATTTTCCCAGGACAGCCTAATATTTTAGCTCATTTTTATGTTCCCTGACTTTCCGAGAAAATCTTGATTTGTCCATACCATATTTCAATGGTTTTTCTGACTGTAAATGCCATTTTTTTATGTTCTAATTGAATTATTTACACAGTCCTTCAAGGAATCTGGTCACCCTAGCTTTAGACCACCCCACAAATATATTTCATCCTACACAAATGCTCTTACACCACCCCTCAAATATCACCCCACAGAAAACTTGTCTGATCCAACTGAAAACATACACTAATACTAAAAGAAAATTTGTTTTAAACCTGGAAAGTGAAAAGTGCCATTCAATCTTAATCTAACATATTTACATTGCAAGAAAAAACCTAATATTGAACACGTCCTGATACAAATGGGTTGAAACATGTTACCTCATACTCTTCACTGAATCCTCTGTTCTGATCGCGACTCATTTTATTGAAGTGGGCTTCAAAGTTTCCTATTGGAATAGCACTGTAAGCATAAACAATATTCTGTCAGTGCTCTGTACCAAATGAGAACCAAATAGCTAAGAAATAGTTTTAGAATTCAGTGCGCATATGGTACATGGTTGTACAGATCAGTATTAACTCAATACATACTTCTGTGTCTTGTTGGCCACTTGGGATTCCACAAAATATTTTGGCCTGATAAAAATAAAAATTCATTAAACACATAATTGAGTTGTCAGAAAAACTACAGTATACAATGTGTCATGGAAAATTCATGAACAAATTTACCACAGGGCTGTTTTGTGTAAAAGGTGTACAGAGTTTTTTTTTTTTTTTTTATTATAGATGACACTTTGATTTGTGGATGTTCTGAATGCCTAATATTGATAACATTCTCTGGATCATGGTCCCAGGTCAGACCCTTGTTTGAGTGAGGATGAAAGGCTTTGGTTTGTTCATTCTCAAAACACAGTGCAAATCTAATCGACAAATACAACTTATCTTCTACAAACCAGTGTTGTCCAGTTTAATAGAATTTTAAGACCATATGTTTAAAGCATCTTTTTCCCCATAACTCACAATTTCTGCATATTTGTGCCTACCTTAGCAATTCAGGCTTACGACGCAAAATGAAGATGACAAGAAACACCAGAACAGCAAGTAACAGGACTCCAATCACTGAACCTGCAATAACTCCTGAAGAGAGCACAAACAGCTCATCACTGTGTGTGTTCTATCACTGATTCATTGCACCCTGGTCAGGTGTAGTTAATATGCTGTAACACTGGACCGTTGAAACTCCAAGCAGAGCAGAACAGTAGGGGATTCTCAACAAGAATGCATCAATAAGACGAGTACATTTTCTAAGAGTCATTACAACTAATAAAGCTCTTGAACAGAAGAAAATATGGGATCATACACCATTTGGAACTATGATATTTACCCATGCAAAAATGAAATAGCCAAAAGTTACCCTGCCCCAGCTTATGGCAATTGTAGGTATGAAATACAGACGCTACATAGTACATTCCACCTTCTGTTGTAAAACATCTCTTACATGTTGTAAATCTCATACAGCTTGTCTGAATTAACATAATAAATAAAGATTAATAATAATAATTATAAATAATAATAAATTAATTCCACCCCCCTTTTTTCTTGCTCACCTCTCGGGTCAGTCGTGCACTCAAAAGAGACAGGTTTACTCTTCATGGTTCCAGAGACCGATGTCACAGTCATGTAATATGTCTGTGCTGGTTTTACATCCTTAATCACTGTATCCAGCTGTGTCCCTGTTACATTATGTGGGCTTCGCCCAGAAATCTCCACCTGCACTTGCGTCCACACACCCTGTGGTGGCTCCCAAGACAGTGAGAAAGCATAGCCTCCTGACTCATAGCCACAATGTAAGCCAGTCACCTGGGGAGGAACTGAGAAGAAGAAGAAAGATGTCCACCTTGAATGCTGAAATCCTAAATGCTGAAAGTATAGACACCAGGTCACTGAAATTATACCAATAATGGAAAATGAAGAACTCAGAGTGGAACAAAGTCAAACCTGCCTTCTGTTAAAATATGTTTCATTTCTTATAGCCTCAATTGCACGGCAGTGTCTAAAAATAGCATTCTCTTAAATATTTCTTTCATCGGTCACTGATTCAAGGCGCACTGCTGTAACATGTACACCATTGTAAAGTGTAGACTCTTCACAATTCGATGCAAAAAAACACTGTCTCAGTTGGAAAAACCACTGGAGGTAACAAAAGAAATAACAAGGCAGTCCCCTTCTCAAAATAAGGGCTGAAGCTGACACGCCATGTTGATGATTATGTAAAACTATACTTTTCAAACCTGAACCAGTAGTCTACCTTCTATGAAACAGAAAACGATGACATTAAAAAACATCTTTTCTATTGCAAAGGGACGTCCCACTGTTTAAATCCTTCTGGGTAAAATACAGCCGCACTTTAGACAGATTCACTTTCGCCATTTTGAACAAGTTTAATGTTAGCTAGCTTGCTTAGACATATAAACTTTGAATGACGAAATTCTCTTCAGATGGTAAGATGAAAAAACATAGGGCATAGAGCATCAAGTTACTTGAAATTATTTAGGGAACAATAGGTAAATTGCTTTGGAAAGCTTGTTTTGTGTGAGCTCAATATTGTCAGTTGTCAACTTTGCCTCATTTTAATATTAATTATTTTTAATGGCAGGCCTTCATTTTGCAAACTGAATTAATGGCTTATAGACAGTGCTATAAAGAGAACAGATATACAATATTTTCACAGTTAATGGTTAATAACTGATGATTACATACTACATATTAGTAATACTGTGCATTCATTGTACCAAGACAGTGATAGTAACTCACCGATTGTCAAAGTATGGCCACATTGTTTTAAGGATACTAAGTTTAAAAGGATGTAGAGAGACACAGTGTAGGTGCTGCCAGGATACAGGCCAGTGAAGGACACCATCCTGTTTTCCACTCTGCCGTTCACTGATGTGCTTCCATTGGTTGCATTCGCACTGGAAAACTTCCCAAAGATTTCAGCCTGAAATGATGTATTGGTGATGCTCCACTCTGAACATTGGATGGCTTCAGGGAACAACCATTTAATTCAGGTCACTTATTGTAAGTTCTCAGCCATATTAAATCACAGATACAAAGATTCAAGGAATTCAGTACCACACAAAACTATAAGACAGCAGAGACCTTCTGTACAAAGCTACCTAAATTAAGTCCAGATTATATGTAAAAGAAGGACAAATTGTAAGGAGGCTTACTTGTCACGGCAGAGAAGCTGTTCCCTGTGCTTTGCACATTGTCAAACACAGTAAAGAGAGTGAAGTTATACACAGTCCCAAGAGCTAGATTTAAAACAGTATATGTCACTGATCCACGTCCAGTTCCTCTTATGTTAGCTATATGAGTTCCATTACTGTATTGCAGTGTGTAATTGTATGCAGGATCACTGGACACTGGGTCCCACTGCAGCTTTAACATGGTCTCATTGCGCTCTTGTGCAGTGACACCATCAACATTGAGAGGTCCTGAAAAACATGGAGACAATACAGGTACAATGAAATACATGTAGACTGTCAGTAACATAATTTCATTGTTTGACAAAGCATGGCACCAGAACATCAGATCAAAACAATTTTAATGTGGAAATACCAAATTCAGTTCACATAATACCTAAAGGAAGAACATATGGTGTATGGACTCACTTGTAGAAGCTGAGAAGTTTTGTCCAACGCTGTTAACATCCATGAACACAGTGAAGAGAGTGAAGTCATACTTTGTCCCAGCAATTAGATTTAAAACAGTAAATGTCACTGGTCCTCCTACTGTTCCTCTTATGTTAGCTATATGAGTTCCATTACTGTATTGCAGTGTGTAATTGTATGCAGGATCACTGGACACTGGGTCCCACTGCAGCTTTAACATGGTCTCAGTGCGCTCTTTTACAATGACCTCATCAACACTGAGAGGTCCTGAAAAACATGGAGACAATACAGATACAATGAAATACATGTAGACTGTCAGTAACATAATTTCATTGTTTGACAAAGCATGGCACCAGAAGATCAGATCAAAACAATTTTAATGTGGAAATACCAAATTCAATTCAAATAATACCAAAAGGAAGAAAATATGGTGTATGGGGACTCACTTGTAGAAGCTGAGAAGTTATGTCCAAAGCTTGTAACATCCTCAAACACAGTGAAGAGAGTGAGGTCATACTCAGTCCCAGCAGTTAGATTTAAAACAGTAAATGTCACTGGTCCACCTGCTGTTCCAGCTATGTTAGCTATATGAGTTCCATTACTGTATTGCAGTGTGTAATTGTATGCAGGATCACTGGACACTGGGTCCCACTGCAGCTTTAACATGGTCTCAGTGCGCTCTTTCACAATGACCTCATCAACACTGAGAGGTCCTGAAAAACATGGAGACAATACAGATACAATGAAATACATGTAGACTGTCAGTAACATAATTTCATTGTTTGACAAAGCATGGCACCAGAAGATCAGATCAAAACAATTTTAATGTGGAAATACCAAACTCAATTCAAATAATACCAAAAGGAAGAACATATGGTGTATGGGGACTTACTTGTAGAAGCTGAGAAGTTATGTCCAAAGCTTGTAACATCCTCAAACACAGTGAAGAGAGTGAAGTCATACTTTGTCCCAGCAGTTAGATTTGAAACAGTATATGTCACTGGTCCACCTGCTGTTCCAGCTATGTTAGCTATATGAGTTCCATTACTGTATTGCAGTGTGTAATTGTATGCAGGATCACTGGACACTGGGTCCCACTGCAGCTTTAACATGGTCTCAGTGCACTCTTTTACAATGACATCATCAACACTGAGAGGTCCTGAAAAACATGGAGACAATACAGATACAATGAAATACATGTAGACTGTCAGTAACATAATTTCATTGTTTGACAAAGCATGGCACCAGAAGATCAGATCAAAACAATTTTAATGTGGAAATACCAAATTCAATTCAAATAATACCAAAAGGAAGAAAATATGGTGTATGGGGACTCACTTGTAGAAGCTGAGAAGTTATGTCCAAAGCTATTAACATCCTCAAACACAGTGAAGAGAGTGAAGTCATACTTCGTCCCAGCAGTTAGATTTGAAACAGTATATGTCACTGGTCCACCTGCTGTTCCAGCTATGTTAGCTATATGAGTTCCATTACTGTATTGCAGTGTGTAATTGTATGCAGGATCACTGGACACTGGGTCCCACTGCAGCTTTAACATGGTCTCAGTGCGCTCTTTTACAAAGACATCATTAACATTGGGAGGTTCTGAAAAACATGGAGACAATACAGATACAATGAAATACATGTAGACTGTCAGTAACATAATTTCATTGTTTGACAAAGCATGGCACCAGAAGATCAGATCAAAACAATTTTAATGTGGAAATACCAAATTCAGTTCACATAATACCTAAAGGAAGAAAATATGGTGTATGGGGACTCACTTGTAGAAGCTGAGAAGTTATGTCCAAAACTATTAACATCCTCAAACACAGTGAAGAGAGTGAAGTCATACTTTGTCCCAGCAATTAGATTTAAAACAGTGTATGTCACTGGTCCACCTACTGTTCCTTTTATGTTAGCTATATGAGTTCCATTACTGTATTGCAGTGTGTAATTGTATGCAGGATCACTGGACACTGGGTCCCACTGCAGCGTTAACATGATCTCAGTGCGCTCTTTTACAAAGACATCATTAACATTGGGAGGTTCTGAAAAACATGGAGACAATACAGATACAATGAAATACATGTAGACTGTAAATTAAACAATAACATTTAAGAGAAAACGAAGTCAAGGCAAGTACACAGACTTTTTAAATTACTTGAGAATAGTATTAACAAAATTAAACAGTAAAATATGTCCTGTAATACTTGATTTACCTATTACTTATCTCAATTCTCTTTATCCCCTTAGAAATAGACCCATGACCCAACTTCATTACAGATAACATTTCTGTCATTTCTGAAACAGTCAAAAAAAATAAATAAATAATTATAAAATCCTGAAACCATGGCAAGAACATAATTCAATTGCCTGAAAAAGTAGAGCAATAGAAGATCAGATCAAAGCCCCCCCCCCCATTTTCTCCCCAATTTCAAATGTGCACTTGCATTTAACAGCATTCATTGCTGCAACCTCCACTATTAATTCAGGAGAGTGAAGACAAGCATTTCCTCTTCTCTGATGCATGTGATGTCTACCATTTCATAACATGCTGCAGTTTTTGTGGGCTCACACAGACATGAATAAGGCTGGCTAATCGACAAGCAGGGCTCCCAAGTGTGCAATGAGTTGATGTCATCCGAGCTGTTGGGAGTACCCAACAGGCTAGCCAGTCACAGTCAGAACTGCCAATGTTCCCCAGAATGAGGACATATAAGCCATTTTTATTTGAAAATAAACAATTAAATTCATATAATAACTAAAAGAAGCGGAGAAGCTATATGGAGACTCATTTACGATGGCAGAGAACACGCATAATATTCCACTGACACCCTATGCATGAAATGTTGAACAGGTTAGGTCAAAGTATATGAAAGTATACAAAATGCAAAAAAAATCACGGCCTTCACTTACCATCAGATTTGAATTCAATGGATTCAAAATCCATTTTTAACTTGTATATATTTGTGTATGAACAGCTGGTCATAATATAAAATTTGGTGTATGTTTGTACAATTATACTAAGTGTATTATTTAGGAGTGTCCACACTCTAAATTTCATCCAGAGAGGCAAGGCTGTCAGGGTAAAAACCATACATTTGGAGCTTGACAAAAAAATACCCAAAATCAAGAGGCTTCACAATAGCATCTAACTAGCAAACTAGTTAGACCAAGCTATTTGCAAACTACCATGTAGCCAACAGGGTAAATGTGCCCCCTTAGAGTAAATAGTCTGATACATTTCAACATATGCTGCATAGACAGACAACACGTAACCTGAGATGTTCTGTCCTCGGAAATAATACATCAAAGCATTTGAAACTGTTTTATTCTTATGGACAAGATAAAAACACAAAGGCAATAGTCCTTAACTAGCTAAACCAGCGAACTCGATAACCGTTAGCAAACAAGTAGCTAGTGAGCTATTTAGCTGTACCCACAGTTTTATAGCTGTATCTGTGGTTCTGAGATGCAAATGAAGGAACAGTGCAGATGTCATGTCACGCGATGAAGCTGTGAAGCTACTATGATTGTCTCATGACCCTGTTACAAATCTCAACGGTTTTGTCCTTAACCAATCAGTGTGCCTAGTCAACTCAATCAGAATAGTGATATTTGGTCATATTTTTCTCTGTTCTGTAGGGGATATACCTCTACTATTCATGCAGGGCACAATTTATGTAGGAGATATGGTTGTACCATCCTTCTACAAAGGAAAATAGTATCTATAAACTGGCCATTTGAATTAATTATTAAATGAATTACTATTAGATTTACACATTAATAGTTTCTTCAATCAAAATATAAAATTATAATATTGCGATAAAAGATTCAGATGGTGAAGGTATTCTAAAAGTTCTTTGATTAGCAGTGGCTGACTTAATTCAACACAAGTAACATTAATACAGACAACCTTGGAAATATAATAAAATTTAGTGAAGACAAAGTACCAAAAAGGGGCAATGCACAATTCTTGAATATTATGTACAGTTGAGGCCCAAAAGGTTTACATACACTTTGTTATTATTTGGTGGCACTGCCTTCTAATAGCTTAACTTGTATCAAACACTTGAGGTAGCTTTCCACAAGCTTGTCACAATACTTTGCCAAAATATTTTCCCATTCTTCCTGACAGAACTGGTGTAACTCAGTCAGGTTTGTGGGTCTCCTTGCTTGGACATGCTTTTTCAGTTTAGTCCACAGATTTTGTATAGGATTCAGGTCAGCACTTTGTGATGGCCACTCCAATACTTTCACTTTGTTGTCTTTAAGCCATTTTGTTACAACTCTGGAGGTATGTTTAGGATCATTGTCCTGCTGAAAGACCCAGTTGCAACCAAGTTATAACTTTCTAGCTGATGTCTTGTGGTGTTGCTTCAATATTTCTTGATAATCCACCTTCCTTGTGATGCCATCTATTTTCTGAAGTACACCATCCCCTTTTCCAGCAGAACACCCCCACAACATAATGGTGCCACCCCCATGCTTCACAGTTGGGATGATGTTCTTCAGATTAAAAGTCTCACCCTTTTTCCTCCATACAAAGGGCTGATAATTATGGCCAAACAGGTCAATTTTTGTTTCATTTGACAAGAGAACACTCCTGCAAAAGGCAAGGTCTTTGTCCTGGTGATCACCTGCAAACTTCATTCTGGCTTTGTTATGCCGGTCTTGGAGTAGGGGCTTCTTCCTTGCGCAACAGGCTTTCAGGCCATGGTGACATAGGATTCTCTTAATGATGGATGTAGATAATTTGGTACCTGATGCCTGCAACTCCTTCATTTGTTGTCTTGGGGTTCAGTTGAACCTTTCGGACCAAAGATTGTTCAGCCCTGGGAGTTAATTTGTGCCTCCTTCCTGAACAATGCACTTTCTGTGTGGTCTCAAGATTTTTATAGTTGCATACAATTGTTTGTACAGATGCTCGTGGTACCTTCAGTTGTTGGAAACTGCTCCTAAGGAGTAACCAGAATTGTGGAGGGCCACAATTTTTTTCTGAGGTCTTGGCTGAGTTGCTCGGATTTTCTTATAGTATCAAGGGCAAAAAGGCAGTGGCTCTAAAGGTAGACACTTAAATACAGCCACAGGTGCCAGTTAACTCCCAATTAACTCCTAATTATGACAACTGGTGAATCAGAAGCTTTTGAAAAGTCATTACATCAATTTATGGAATCTTCCAGACTGTTTAAAGAAACAGTCAACTTGGTGTCTGTAAACTTTTGACCCGCTGGAATTCTGATATAGTGAATTAAAGCTGAAATCTGTCGCTAATTGATTGTTTTAAATTTCCTCTGATGTGAACAAAGTAGATGCCCTAATTGGCTTGCTAAAAGAAATGTATGGCAACATGAAATGTGTTGAGTTGTGAAAAACTGAGTTTGAATATCTGTAAACTTTTGGCCTCAACTGTACAACAAACTATGTGTGAGTGTGTGTGTGTGCGTGTGCGTGTGTGTGGAGCTGCATCCAAAACCGCACTATGTACTACATACTATCATTCAGCGCATTTAGTAGGAGAGTAAAAAGTACAATGGCTTTTCGGACATGACTTAGCCTGGTCCAGGCAGACTTCGGGCTCTATTTTAATGATCTAAACGCACGGTTTAAAGCGCATAGCGCAAGTGCATTTAGGGCGTGTCCAAATCCATTTTTGCTAGTTTAACAGCGGATAATCTGAGGGCAAAGTAAGGCGCATGGTTCAAAGGGGTTGTAGTTAGTCTCTTAATCAATCATAGGCGTGTTTTGGGCGTAACATGAAATAAACCAGAGTGTCATCTCCCATTCCCTTTAAAAGCCAGGTGCGCTTGCACCTTGGCGGATTGCTATTATAACGGCAGATTTGCCAAGTAGTAGGAGACAACGCTTCTCTGCAGAGGAATCGGATCTGCTCGTGCGCGAAGTGAAAGTGCGCGAGCAGACCATCTATATATAAATAAAATACATCTATAAATATTATGACTAACCATTATGACGATTTTTTTTTTTAATATCGCACGTTGTGCACCCGCCTATGTAGGCGCATATTGCTATCTTAACAATGAGCCCTTAAAATAACAGTAAAAAAATTAAAAACCTACGAATCTACATCCTTCAGAAAAGTGTTGGAACTTACTGTCTTCGCTCCCAGGACCTGTTCCTGCTATCTGTCCCTAAAGCCCGTACTGAATTGGGGAAAGGGGTGCTTAAGTATGCTGCTCCCTTTGCTTGGAATCAGTTGCAAAATGACCTGAATCTTCGGGAGCTGGTCTCATTGGATGCTTTTAAAGTCATTCTTAATGATTTGGAGCCAGGCACATCAGGCTGCAGATGTTTTGAATTAATTATATTGCCCCTGTGTGATCCCTGATGTTGATGATTTGTGACGAATATTGATAAATATTTTTTAAATATTTCTAAATATTTTTTGAAATACTTTAAAGTATTTTTATACTATATTTTGTTATTCTGTCATTTTTTATTTTATTATAAATTGTTATATGTTGTCATGTCTGCAACCCTGTTAATTGTGCTGCTGCCTGTCTTGGCCAGGACGCTCTTGTAAAAGAGATTTTTAATCTCAATGAGGCTTTTCCTGGTTAAATAAAGGTTAATAAATAAATAAATACAATACAATACAATACAATACTGCGCCATTGCCTTAAGACCAGGTTTTTGTTGGTCAATTGCGCAATCGCTTTCCGCTGCCTCAAGATAGCAATGCGCCAACAATGCGCTCAAGAGCGCTCAAATGGGCGCAAGTACATTTGCTATTTAAACAACGTGGGCGCTGGACGGGAAAATGACGACTGCGTCGGTCTGATACTAGCAAAGACACTTGCGTTGCGCTTGGTGCCGCTTTGCACCGGGTGTAAGATAGAGCCCGCTGACTTAGTCCATTCAGACAGTGCTGCTTTCGAAGGGAGTCATTTTATTTAAGTGAATGAAAGGTCCTAATCATGCCGGTCATTTGATATTATGATTTCATTTCATGGTGCGTGTCGAATATCCATTTTTGGAACACGTCTTATGTTGTGGTTTGTCTTAGAGGTATTAAATAGCAAGCTATCCAAAAAAATGTGAGCACTTAGAAATCTTCATTGGTAGTGCTTCCTGAGTGTACTTATGAACATTGAACTATGGTGATGGTTTTGATTATTTTGAATGTTAAAGTATTAATCTCGAAGATTTTCATTAAAATAAATATCTGTTAAGTCACTATCGCCGAATTAGGTAACACAATGGTGATTGAGCCTATTATTATTATTTATGATTAAAGAACTGGGTGTCTGTGGCGACATTGCCGGGAAAAAATCACAAGCGGCGCATAGTTAGTGACGCGTTTTCCATCACCCATCAGTGGTTGGTCCGCCAGAGAGGGTAGGCGGAGCTAACGCAACAGGCTTGCTCTTCAACTCACTTGTGTGTGAGCGGAGTACTGTTTTTTCCGGTGTCTGCTACAATAACAGAGAAAGTTATGGAACCCTAAAAAGTTCTTGTGTAACACGAGGGGTCATATTATTTGTTGATGTTGATTTCGTATTACATTTAATGGCAATGTAACTTTACTAAATTACATAGCTATTTGCACAGCTAACGCTAGCTACCGTACCATGTCAAGAATGCAACATAGTTTGACAACGTTGCGACATATCCCCAATCAGGAACTTGCGTTGCTAGCTAGCTAATGTATTAACTCAGCTACAGTAAAAAAACCAGCTAAGGTACCAGAACCAGTACCAAGTCTGGTAGCGCTCTGGATGCGAATGCTAATCCTCGTAATGTAGCTCAACAAAGGACGGCAAGGCTTGACTGGACTACAGTGTCACACCGCTGCAGTTTTCCTGGAACATTCTAAACCTTTTGTCTCAATTTACATCATTGTCTAACACTGGCTTATAGTTAGCCGTTATTTACTTCCATCAAGTTCTCAGTATTTAACATGATAGAAAAGCCCCGTGTTACGTGGGTCAGAGCTTGGTCTGATTTCTGTGTAAAGATGTCAAGCCGGAGAAAACTAAATAAAAGAATACAGCAGTATGGATTAGCATTGTTATTATTTTATTACGCTTCCTCATATGTTCCTTCAGCCTTGATGCCCTTTTCTGATGAAATCTCCTTTGTTTTTGTTTTATTCTTCCTGTTCTGATTGCTAATTTAACACCCAGCTCAGCTTTATTCTCAAACAGTTTAGCTAGCAAAACCAGAAACACCAGGGGTAACATTTTGTAAGGCAGTTGTTTCAAAAATTTTACACAACAATCATTCACGAAAAAGACTGTTTATTGTGCACGAGATACATAATTGCACGAGCCACAGCGAATCCCACGAATTCTTCTCTGCAGTGTAAAGATGTTCATACCGGGCAAAAGGTGGATAAAGAACCTGTGTGGAAATTGATCATCACTAATTCTACCCCAGATCTGCTACAGCATTTTAACCCGGCTCGGCAGTGTAAAGACCGTTTAAGTTAGCCTAATGTTAGACAATGAATGAGTATGGACATAACATTATTTTTATAACAACCATTTTTTATTCAGTAAATAATAAGTGTTATAGTTGGCGTGGCCCAGGCGCCAAGTGACTGACGTCACACAGGCGACAATGGTTGGATCCGGTTGGATCTATGGGAAGTGAGGTCCAAAAACGCACCTGCAATTACCGTTTTGCGCAATTGGCACCGCCATAGAGAACGAAACTGAAATCTTCGAGATTGTAACTTTAAATTTACTTTTATTAAGGTCTAACAGCTAGTTAGTTAGTTAGTCTAGCTATTAGGATTCCACTGTTACCAGGGAACCTGTGTAACCTGTTACAAACGACCCCCCTTTGCTCAAGCAGGTGTGTAGAATTATGGGAGAAATTATTTAGCCGGACGCTCAAACCTAGGGACTTCTGTCTGTGGTGCGCATACGTTTGGGGCCGCGGTTGTCGCTACCCATATTCTGCGATTATTATAAAAAATATGTTAAATATTACATTTTTTAACATATTAATATATAAAATATATAAAAAATAAAATAAAAAATATTAAGTTGCCTAAAATCACCTTAGCTAATATGCCACAACTTTACCTTGTTACAATCTAGCTGGTGTTCGGTTTAAACAAAGGCATTGTGCAGGAGTCTACGCCAGTTTAGTTAATTCTACAATGTCAATACATGTATTTTATAATCATGATTTAAAACTAAAAGTACATTTTTTTTAAAGTGCATTTGCACCGTTTCAATGTTGCCTATTTAATGTTGACGTTACTAAATTAATACAAGCACATTAGTACACATTTAAGTATGCTTAAATGGTGCACAAAGCTAATTTTAACATTTTCCCCCTAACGTATAGTCATATCAGTCTGTTTCCTAGACAGTCTGGATCGCTAGCAAACATTAGCCAGCTAAAACACATAAGAACATACCTCCCCACAGCAGGTTCCCAGTTATTCTATAGTGACATTGGGTTATTACAACTAGTCGCCGCTTGAGTCTGTGGTTTCTGTCCGCTGTGTGAGGTTCACAGGGACAACCAAATTCCTGGCCATTGTACTCAATTCTAACCATACGTTCAAAACACATGGGCACAGTATTCAGTTCCCCAGAATACTCCAAGGAGCTTGCTGTGTCAGTGATCCAGCACTTTATTGCACACAGTCCAGCTTTCCTTGCCCCCATTCTCATGTACCTCTTCATAAGTAAGGGTTCTCTGAGTAACAGTAATAATGCCTCATTTTTATTTCTTTTATTAAAAAACACATTAGCAAAGAGTTCATTCATTCAGTTTGCCAGTCCCTTGACTGTATTCATTCCACCAGTGTTAGGCATCAAGTAATTGTCTTGGGGGTGACGATATTACATTGTTAGTAGGGGACAAGTTTAGTATATACTTGTTCATATTATATATGAAAATAAATGAGAAGTGATTAGTAGAAACTTGCACGAAACATATTTTAAATCCTGTTGCCTTTCCAGACAATTATGCATCAGGATGCATTCATTTTAAAGTTCCACATGATTCAACCCACAAGGGAAACTGACTTGACTGCTGAGGACTGCAGGCGTACAGCCTGACACCCTTCTCTGGCATCCTGTGTGGGAGCAATAGGCTATATGAGCGTAGAAAAATTACCACCTACTTTCAGGAGCTCTAAAAATCCTCAGTAGAAGAGGGAAGTTGCAATTAATGCATTCTTTAATAAATTAGACTGAATAATCAATTGGCCTAATTTACATAGTCTCCGACTTATTTTCGCACATTCATTCCAGGTATACATATGCATGAACCCATTTAACTATCCATCAAAAGCAAAGTCGCAGAGTGACATAATCCCTACAAAATACATCCCAATAGCAATTTTGACTCATTGTGACCGTTTAGTAAATGCAATGTAGATATTGCAATCCTTTAGTAAATTTGGCCCACAGTGTTGACACTATTCTCAGACAAACAGAAATAAGCATTAGTTACAGATACTGGAACAGCATACTTACGTAGTCGAGTGATTGTTGGGGTAGCAGGTGAGGTAGTTGTAGTGGACTGGCACTAGGGACAAGAAGATTGCCATTGTCAGCTGAAGCATTAACATCACTTCTGAACTTCCCGCCCCCTTGTAGATTAGGTACAAATGACAAACAAACATGGAACAGTAACACCAATGTATAAGCATGCTTTCATTTGAACCTTAAAGGATTAGAGTTATGCTTAATTATTGCCAGTGTGCACTAAAGTCAGTTTGTTGATACTGTATTATGGTGGGCCCAACATCTGTTTGTCTGTAGATCTACAACAATGTTGATGCTTTCAGTGACCTCATCATGGACTGCTCTGATATTACACCAAAATTCTTCTATCATAACTTCAGTTCTAGTACTCCACACTGGGTTGTGTGGTATAGTCTACCGATAATTCTGCATAGTGTTTTTTTTTTCTTTTTTTTGGTGTCGATTGGTATCTGTATGGCATCCATTTCAACACTGGTTTACCACCTTTGCCCTATAAAAAACACATTAAAATTCAGATTTAAAAAAAAAGTTAAGTTGTGGAGGATTTCTGATGACTGTGATATTTTCTGCATCACGTGAGGTCATACAGTACTGTAGAGAGGCAAAATGGAGCTTTAGAACATAGACTGCAATGAATGCATGTGAGCTGACAATACCTTTCTCACAGAAAAAGGCAGTTTGTTGACTGGTTTTTACTTCACTGCAGTGGTCATCAAACTTACAAGAAGTACATGGTAGTCTCTTGTTAGGGCCTTGTAGATTTGCGATCAATAAAAGTTATGTCATTGGCTAATGGCTTCAACACACAACATAGCCCAATGGTGAAAATGCTTAAATAGGAGGAGTAGCCGCAGCTTCAGCGAATGGCAAGTTCCCAATTTAACTTACTGAGGGCTGAATGAAAGGGACAAATCCTTACATGGAGGTGAGTCAGTTCCTTTCGTTCACCAAAAAGATTAGTTCAAAAGGAACAAATCGTCCACGAACGACACACCACTGCTCCTCAGTGGGAGGTGAACTCTGCCAAAATCAAACATCTAAACAAGGCATCTTTCCTTGTTGCGGCTTCAAAGTGTTCATTTAGTGGCACACTATGACAGGGGAGAGCACAGATTCAGATTCTCCAGATAGGAAAACACGGCAGTGACAACGATTGCAGCAGCAGTGACAACGATTGCAGCAGCAAACACAGAAAACAACAATGGTTCGGTAAAGTAGCAAGCACTTCAACCGCAGACAGTTCTGTGACTTGGACAGATGGACATTCATGATTTCAAAGTTGCTTTAGTTTATTTAGCGCTACAAAAAAGAAAAGAAGAAAGTAGGCTTGTTGCAGTTTCAGGTTTAACCAGTGGCATATGGTGCATAGGCCAAGACAGGTGTAGTATTGCCACACTGCCAAGACTGGTACTTGAAATTGCAGTTTAAAAAGTAAAAAGTAAAAGTAAAAAATATAAATAAAAATGCATCTGTACAGCTATAACGTTGACATTATTCAATGAATATAAGGACATTTTATTTACATAATGCTCAAAACCATCAGGTATGGCCAGGTCTCAGCTGCCTGTAGATAAGTAATAAAATAATTTGCAATGCAAAACTGTGCATGTTTTGTCAACATTATACAAAACTGTGGATACCTGAACTCTTAACTATGTGCAGTGACACTTGGAGAATATTCACTGCAAAAATCACGTACATATGCAGTTTACACAGGTGGGATAGCTGCAATGGCTTCTGTACATAAAATGTTATGCCCAAAATAATGCATACATTTACGTTGTCCAATTACCTATATTTATTTAAATCAACAAATTTTAATCAAAAAAGCTATGAGTTTTTGAAGATTTACAGTAATATCAATTTGGTATCAATATTGAGGTATCAAAGTCCAAATGTTGGTATCGGAAAAACACTAACTGGGAGATGAGCTTTCAAGTGCACAAGGGGTGTTACCCAAATTCAGTGCACAAATCATCACCATTTTGAATAAAGGCTCCAATCCTGACTGGGCAAAATAAGAAAAAAACAGTTGTGTTGAAAAGAATCTTTTCACAGCACTTCAGGCCTCCCCTGCTTTCGCCACTAGGTGGAGCACCAGCCCCATTAATGGGTAGATGCTGTGCGCTATCATCCAAGGGCTTCATACAGACTTCAGTTTGCTGCGAACCCCTCCTTCTCGATTCAACAGAGTCATTTACTCTCAATACTGGAGAGAGTTCTGTTCAGCCCCTTGCAAAAAGGGATGATACGTGTGGTTCCCAAAGCTCAAATGCAACACGATTTTTGTTCTCGCTATTTCCTGGTCCCAAGGAAGGATGGTTCCTTATGTCCTATCCTGGAACCTGGAACTAGTGTTGAACAAATATATGAGGCAATATAACTTCAAAATGATAAAATACACTCGTCCATATTCAATACATCAGAGCGATTGGTACACATCAATCAAACAGATGCCTTTTTCCACATAAGCATTTATCCCTCCACATGAAATTCCTCACCTTTGCCCATTGTGTTGTCTGTTAAGAATACACAGTTCTACCCTTCGGTCTCTCCCTAAGTCCATTGGTGTTTGTCTCCGTGTGGAGGTGAACATGGCTCTGTTAAGACTAACAGGGATCACAATGCTGATTTACATAGATAATACATAGATGACTGGCTTATCACTGCCAATTTGAAAGTCAGATTTGTGTAGATCACTCAGCCACAACAGTTTTCCCTGAGTTTCAGAGTAAACCTCCCCAAGAGCAATCTCTCCACCTCCCAGAATGTAACGTTCTTGGGGCTGGAGATTAACTGTCTTGATCCAAGCTCACCTATCAGCGCAGAACATTTTATTGCTCAGTATGTGCCTCTCTCAGTTCAAACTGGGCTCAAGAGAATAGTATCACGCATGCCTCAGACTACAGGGGCTGATGGTGTCAGCTACTACTGGAGTTGTTGACAATGAGGGCCTTTATGAGGTGGGTTTCATCCCTGCACCTCAGCCTCATGCACAATCTCCATCGCTGTTTCACAGTTGCACAGAAGTACCCTGCAGCTCTGTGTCAGCTGGAAAACACAGACTTAGGGATCCCCTCAGGGAACCCCTCTCAGGACCATTCTCATGAGGAAACTTGTAATGGCGGACTCATCCCTCTCTGGGTGGGGGGACCACTCAGGAGGGCCATGTTAAATGGGACATGGCCAACTCTGTGCTGTGCTCAGCTCACGTCAATTGTCTGGAGCTCCTAACTATACTGATCGCTCTCAGATATTTTCTTCACTGTCAAAGGGGACATCATATGCTATTACGTTGTGACAACATGACGGCAGTAGCATCAGTTGCTAAGGTGCAGTGCGCTCTTCATCTCCACAGTCTAGCACACAGACTGTTGGTATGAAACAGCCGTTGCCTTCTGTCATTATGCATAACCCATGTTTCAGGCATTCTGAACCAGGGTGTGGATCTGCTGTCAAGAGGAAACTCAATGTTATAGGAAATGGCACCTACATCCCAAGATTGTGGAAATGCTGTGGCAGAGATTTGGCTGCACAGCTATAGACCTCTTTGCCTAGCCGGAAAAATCCCATTGTATAACCACCAGGTGAAAGGGACCAGAGCGCAGAGGCAAAAACATAGAAGACACAGAGAAAAAATAAACACAAACTTTACAAAAAAAAAAGCAACAAAATAACAAACAGGCAGGGAGCACAAAAATACACTGAATGAACTAACAAAACAATAATCATAAACAACCAAGGAGAACAAAAAGTTAGGGACCAGGAAACTAGAGCTACACAAGAGAACTGACCTTGAGAGCAAACGCTAATATCTAGGGAGGACTAAAGGAACAAGAGGGCCATATATACAAGAGAACACAAGGGCATGAGCAATAGCAAAGCAAGACAGAGCTGCAAACATGGAAAAAGTGGAGGTACCACAGGAGAATAGGGGAAAAGATTCCTTTTTAAAAATGACATTTTGTATTTTGAATGTGCACACAAATGCAAACATTTTTTGTATTGTGACTTTTTTTAGGAACTGATGCAAATTAGCTCATGAATGCTAAAAGAGCCCAAATTTGCATATTAGTTAAAACAATTTTTTTTTTACTCAGTGGATGAAGAGTTCATTTTGCAGTTTCAATGTGATGAATAACTCAATATCTGTCTCGATGGTCATTTGAGCCTATAAATTGGGTAGATTTAAAGTTGCTGTCTCTCAAAACAGCATTGCTGCTCATACTAGCCTCAGCTCAGCAGGTCAGTGACCTCCATGTGCTCTCAGTACATCCCTTGCATGCAATATTCTCCCCTAATATGGATAAAGTTTTTCTTAAACTCAATCCAACCTTTATGTCTGAAAGCCTCCCTGCTTTCACATATGAGGTGTTGAAGCTTGCCGCACATATATGGCAAAGACTAAAGCTTTCACAAAGAGCTACCAGCTTTTTGTCGTCATGGGCCCCCTCCTGCAAAGGAAAGCCATTTCTGAGCAGCAGCTGTCCCAATGGCTAGTGGAAGCTGATGCACTATGGCATATGATTTAAAGGGGACAATGCCTCCCTCGGGCCTGAAGGCTGATTCAACATGGTTGCATGGTTGAGCAAGGTTGCATTGTGGCCCCTATTATGTGGGGTCTCCATGAAGGAAATCTGTTCAGTCACAGTCTGGGCCTCACCGGACACTTGTGAGGTTCTACTGCCTGGATGTTACAGGACGCTGGTAGCCCACTCAGTTACTGGGGTGAGCTCTGTGCGAGTCATACACATCTCCCCTCATTTGCTATGGTCTTCAGTCCTTGACATTGTTCCAGCCCTGACTATTACACCAGGCAGTGGACTGTGTTTCGTAACTTCTTATGCAGAATGTGCCAGGTACCTCCCCAATCTGAACCAATTCTCGCCCGACAGTGCTGACTTCGGCCAGAATCGACGCGGATCAGGCCTGGAGTCGCCAGTCTACCACTAAGCAACGAAAGCGTCTTTCACCTCAACTGGGTTACCTAACATTAAAATTCAGTTTGGTTTTAAGTCAAAATGGTCTCACAGCATGTTTCTTATCACAGATAGCTAGCTAGCCAACCATTGAATTATATTCAAAACAGAGGCTAGAACTATGAATGTAGTCAAGCTATAGCTAGACTTGTGGCTCTCTATAGGGTCATTCATGGACATTCAGTTGACACTGTTGCGAGTATGGTATTACTGTTGACTTGCTTGCCCTTACAAATTTTCACTTTATTTATTGAGTCAGACCGATGCACATTCATTTTGAATGGTGATTGAATTTTTTCTGGTGCTACTCCATAGTCGGGCGTATATGGAAATGTAACATGTCCTAGCCAATCATAATTGAGTATTCAGCCAAGCTGTTGTGTTTTGGTTCTGTGGGCGTGAAACATTTGTAAGTTAAAAATAAAATTATTTGTATCATATCTCACACTGACACAGCAAATTAAGTATTAAAACTTTATATTATTAAAAAACTTGGGTAGTGAGATGCATTGTTAAGCGGGCATGCATTTTCTATACAACCAGACCGACCAAGATGTGTTTTAAAAATAGATTCTTCCCCATGCTAGGAGTCGAGCACATTATGTGATCCCTTGATCTGTGAAATAATTGAAAATCACCATCCCTACTTGCGTTCTAGTTACCTATACAGGTATCAAAACATAATTCAAGGTATCAGAACTTTTCAGCACTAGTTTTCTTCCTAATTTCTATAGGACTTAATTCCAGTTATTCCTACACACTTTACCCATTATTGATTTAAATTCCCTCTGCACTTTAAAGGGTAATTACATCTTAGATCACTTTTTTGGCTATATTCTTGTTTGTATGCCTACTTTATAATGAAACATTTAAATCCATGCCATTATTTCAACATTTCTGAAATAATATCGTTTGGCAGAGAAAACCGAAAAACGCCTTGGTGCTGCCCTCTAACGTTTGAAAAATGCCCCCTGCATTCCACACTGGGCCTGCCCCAACTGTGATATCAGAGCACCTCTTTGAAGGTGCTGCTACGTCATATAAATGTCAATCAAGATATCCAGCTAGAAAATTGTTGCTGCCAATAGATTTACCTTTTTACTTTTTAATACCAAGGCACCTGATTGACTAGATTAGTTTTGACCCCAACGTTTTCAAACCAGAGAAACACTGTGGCCTGAAATGTTTGTGGCCTGAAATCTTTTTATATTCCACGTAAACAGCCCACTAATATATGTTCCTGTAAACATTTGAGGTGAGAAATAGGCCATGTAATTGCCTAATCTTGATTCATATTTGATCCACAACTCCTAGTTTGACAGTTTGATCTGAGTTTCATGAGCCAGGCACAGCTACGCTGAACAAATTAATTTGCATATAGAATACTTAGGGCTCTATCTTACACCCGGCGCAAAGTGGCACCAAGCGCAACGCAAGTGTCTTTGCTAGTTTCAGACCAACGCAGTTGTAATTTTCCCGTCCAGTGCCCACGTTGTTTAAATGGCAAATGTACTTGCACCCATCTGAGTGTCCATGGGCATGTTGGTCTTAAAATGAGGTGTGGTCAGGAGCATTGTTGGCGCATTGTTATTGTTGGGAAACAGACAGTTTTGTGTATTCTAAGTCCCGGAGGAAGGAGAAACCCCCATGACCATATGGGCCACCCCCATGACCATATGAGCCTCCATTCCTGTCGGTTTCGAGGTTTCCCCTCCTGGGAATTTCCACTGGGCCCCCGGAGGGACGAGCCCCCCATGATCATTATGGATTTGAATGGTCCAATCGGAAGGAAGCATGGCCCCTTATCACCAATCAGAGGCAGTGCTCCCTTTTGACAATAGAATTCCACTATATGCAAATGTCAACGTACTGAAAACTGTATAAATCTAATTACGCATATGAGTACCTGTTGAACTTTCTCGCTGAGTTGTTTCCGTAGCCGGCTGCGTAATAAATCTTCCTGTTTTTACTATGAACTTCTGATCTGCTTCTTCCTGGGATAACGGTCATTTTACTTGTTTTTGGTAATATCTTGAATAACCAACACCATCTTGAGGCAACGGAAAGCGATTGTGCGATTGACCAACAAAAACCTGGTCTTAAGTCAATGGCACAGTATTTTACTGTTATTTTAAGGGCGCATTATTAAGATAGTAATATGCGCCTACATAGGCGGGTGCACAACGTGCAATATGAAAAAAAAATACATGTCATAATATTGGTAATATAATGTTAATATTATATTATATATATTAACATAATATTCATAATATAATATTTGGTGGAATCCTGCTGTTGCCGTCGATGGTCTACTCGTGTGCTTCCACTTTGCGCACGAGCAGATCCGTTTCCTCTGCAGAGAAGTGTTCTTTCTTAATACTTGGCAAATCCGCCATTATAATAGCAATCTGCCAAGGTACAAGCGCACCTGGCTTTTAAAGGGAATGGGAGATGACACTGATTGGTTTATTTCATGTTACGCCCAAAACACGCCTATGATTGATTAAGAGACTAAGTACAACACCTTTGAACCATGCGCCTTATTTGCGCTCAGATTATCTGCCGTTAAACTAGCAAAAGTGGATTTGCCCTAAATGCACTTTCACCATGCGTTTTAGACCGTGCGCATAGATGGTTAAAATAGAGCCCTCAATCTTTTACAAATTGAGCAAATTACAATTCTGTTCTTCCTATACTTGCTTAATGTTTTTACTTCCCACATGCAGAGCTTTACATTTGGCCACATTGAATTTCATTTGCCAGGTTTCCATCCACTTCTTATTGACGACATTGTTACCGCCATGGACAACAAGCAAGTCTGTGTAGCTGCTTTTATAGACCTAGCCAGGGCTTTTGACTCGGTCGACCATAATATCCTCCTGCAAAGACTTACTAGCATTGGCCTGTCCAGCAGATGCTGCAGCTGGTTTGCCAGCTACCTTGCTGATCGTGTCCAGCGGGTGAAGACCGAAAACATCACGTCGGAACCACTTTCCATCACCAAAGGTGTGCCTCAAGGCTCCATCTTAGGCCCAACCTTGTTCTCCAGCTATATTAACGAGGTAGCCAAGACCGTTGGTAGCTCCCGGGTACATCTGTATGCTGATGATACTATCATATATTCAGCTGGCCCCTCACTCCACGCTGCTGCGTCCACTCTTCAACAAAGCCTCACCTCTATCCAGCAGTCTTTCCACAACCTCCACCTGCTCCTCAACTCCAAAAAGACCAAATGTATGCCGTTTGACCGGAAAAATCTCAACATCTCCAGCCCCCCCAAGATTTTTAGTGCTGATGGCTTGGAACTGGAGTTTGTCAGCTCCTATAAATACCTTGGCCTCTGGTTGGACTCATCTCTCTCATTTAACACTCACATCAATAACCTTCTGGCTAAAGTCAAAGCAAGACTTGGTTTTCTGTATCGAAACAAGGCTTCTTTCACGCAATCCGCCAAATACACTCTTGTGAAAATGACCATCCTTCCTCTGACTACGGCGATACAATCTATAAAATGGCATCAAAGGGCATCCTTAGCAAGCTGGACACACTCCACCACTCAGCAATCCGTTTTGCCACATGTGCACCCTTCACCACTCACCACTGTGATCTCTACAAACTGGTGGATTGGCCCTCCCTTCATACCAGGCGGCTACAACATTGGCTGCAATTAGTTTATAAAACACTCCTGGGAAAGACACCTTGCTACCTCTCAAACCTCCTGCACATTTCCGACAGCAATTACCATTTAAGAGCCAGTGATTTCATAACGCTCATCATTCCAAAAGTCCGTACTGTCTTTGGCCGTAATTCCTTTTGTTTTCCCGCTGCAAACGATTGGAACACACTACAAAACACACTCAAACTCACAGCTCTCACATCTCTCAACATGTTCAAACAAAATCTGCAACAGGTCATAGTTGACTGCTGCACCTGCTGACCAGCCCTCTCTTCTCTCTCTCTCCTGTTACAACTGTACAAAGAATATCCAGTAACTCACCTTCTCTTGCACATAGTGTTTATTTATTGGTTTATTGATTTTATTTATTGACTTTTGATCTATTTTATTTACCTACCTGTGTCATACTGTATGTCGTACTGTACTGTATCTGTACTGTATGTGTCGTTTTGTGTTGACTGTGTTTATTTTACATATTTACTGTTGCTGACCCCTCTTGGCCAGGTCATCATTGTAAATGAGAATTGGTTCTCAACTGATTTTACCTGATTAAATAAAGGTCAAATAAAAATAAAATAAAATTATGCAAGTTAAACTCACAGGCCTCTAGTTTCCTGGATTAGTACGGTCCCCCTTCTTACATATTGGCATATCCTGCACATTAAGATTTTATTTACATAGAGAGCTACACCCCTACCTCTCTTACTAGATCCATCCTTCCTAATGAGTTTGTAACATTTTATATTATATTCATCCCCATCCTCCCCCCCACCCTTGTCTCTGTGATTCAAACTATGTCATAGCCCCCACTATTCATAGCAGCCTCAATAATTTTTTATACTTTTATCATTTAAACAAAAACATTTAAGATTATTACTTCTACACATCCTCTCCTGTGCCCTCACCCCCATGTCCCAAGCCACTGTCCCACCCCCTTACTAGATTTTACTTTAAAAAGATTTCACTGGTGTTCACACTATTATAGGTAGCCTTGCCAGCTTCCATCCAGGCAGTCTGCACCTCCTTACCCTTTTCACTCAATGACCTCCCTGCCTCCCAAGTCCCTGGTTTAAATAATCCTGTCCTGCCCTAAGCATACACTGGCCCAGTGCAACAGTACTAAAATCGGTTGGACACCACAGCCCCGTGATGTGCACGTCCTTTTCTGCACTTGCACCCTGCTGTCACCCAACTATCTCTCCCTACCTGCTCTGGATTCTCCCCTCTTCCCAGCTGTGGCAAGCACACCAGTTCCTTAAAGGACAAGTTACTCAGTTTTTGCTCAACCAGTTGGCAATGGTGGCAGACGACTTTCCAGAAGCGCAACCATCCTGCAACGCTCACACAGCTTTGGCCACATTTTTACCCCATAACTATCACCCTATCTCTTCCTTTGTCTAGAGAAAGTTACTGTTGTGTGTTTAAATACCTGAAGTGGAATCACTTAGGTTATAATCAACTAAGCTAGCTTTTACTAAATAGCAATGACTGAATGTCCCTTGTATTGGGAAATATTTTATTTATATCTCAGAACAAATTAAAACCAACATTTACCTGGAATCAGATCACAATAAACTATAGCTAATGTTTGCACGTAACAACAAAGGCAAACTATCTAACTGCAATTATATTTTGCTAGCTTAACGGACGGAAAACAGCAACAAAGATTTTTAACCATTTTACCTGACCGTTTTTTTTTAACTCAAACTGATATCAGATACACACTTGAAGGCCCAATACAATCCAGTAACTACAGTAACTCTTACAAACACCACCAGACTCCTTCCCCTCACCCTTTCCAACAGAACCAGGAACTGCGAGGTTATTACAACTGCCCACAATTTAAATTATGCCTTTGCTTCTGCCTACAGTGAGCTGATGCCCCATTCATAAATCCAATTGACTGTTTTCTTGAATAATGTTATTGATCTAGACTAAATAGATGAATAGAGGGCTGCAGCGTACAAAAGTAGTAGGACTTGAGGTGTTCAGTAGAGTGGGCCTAGTCAAAGGTGCTCTAAAGGGCCTTCGTTACTCCCTGATGAAGGCCGATGCTTGACCGAAACATGCTGGAGTTTTTAATGTTTGAATATGAACTAGCCTTATATTAAAGCCTTTTAGCTTTAGCAGATTGCTATGGTTCTACTTTTTTCCTTAATGTTTTTTATATTTTTTCCCTATGTACCTCAGCTCATTTTTAAGTAATGAAAATTTTAAGTATTCATTTATAGACCAGATTGAACTAAACATGACAAATTCATACTATTTTTTTCACAAGTTCATAAAACCCCTCTCAGCTTTCAGTGGTTTCCAGACATCCTTTCCAGGCCTACACTAAGTGCTTTCCCATAAAGAGAAAGACATTTATTATCGTAAAAAGGAACAGTAATACCACAAGGTCATTAGAAGCAGAAACTCACTTACCCAGACCCGAGCCACACATAGACACAGCAGCCAGAGGGTGGTTCCCATTGTCAGGAGTCCACTCCAGACTGAATATGTTAAAGTAGCAATATTATACCCTGTTAGGGTCAGCTGTAGCCTCTTGTTGCGTTTTCCTTTATTTTATTTTGGGTCTTTCCTTTGCATAAATTCCCGTGTTGCCGTAACTCTCCTGTCAGTTTGTCACTTGATACATTTCTACTTCTCCTTTGTGTTAGGGAGAACTGTAAACATACAGACCTTTGCCCCATACCTCTTTCACTTCCTCATTACTTGTCACCTCCCTCTGGCCATAACTGTGTGGGAGAACTATCATACATGAGGCTAAAATAGTTTAGTGCTGGTACATGGAATATTAAATTAAGGAATAGTCTGATTCCATATATATTATATATTATATATATGAAACCTCCATATATTCCACATTCATATTTGTACATTGTTAACACCACCAATATAGTACAGTGGCAGTGTTTGATTAAATAAAATTTGCAGTGCTATAACTTTTAACTGATAAGGCCTCTAATTGCATGGCCCAACCCATGTTGAAGCAATCACTGTTACTGCAGATTTCAAAATGACCATATCTGGAGGAGATGAAAAATATAATGTTTGTGACAGATGCAATTTGAAATTGCATGCAGGCTCAGATGCTTGTGCTCTACCATCATCAATAAACTTAGGTCTTATGTAATAATAACATTGTCACAACTGTGCATATATTTGGAATTATATGAGTGGAATCTGACTGCTATTCTGGTTTTGCAAAAATTATTTGGCATTAAGCACCTACTGTCAATTTTCAAACAGCTTGAAGTATACATATTACATAGATAACAACAATACTAGCAAAATAGGTCATTATTCAATGTTACTGTAGTGTAAGCCTTGAAGTCAAAAGTTTCTGATGAGTTCTTACGTCAATGCTGCCTTTTCACGGGCAGACTGTAAAATTGTTTTTCACTATCATGTGTGGTTTGGTAACCCTTAATAAATAACAATTGGTTTTCACATTTTTTGCTTACATGGTTACAGTATACACCTATTATTTCAATAGAGGCAACTTATTACTTTGCACCTTGCCATTTTGTGCAAAGATAGATTGTATTTTGAAAATGACAGCAGCAGTAAGAAATTCCATTCCTGAAATGCTGGTGTGTGAGCAGGTGTCCACATATTGACCTGGTTCATGTGGCAAATTAGCTTGAAACAGCACTGCCATTTCACTCATCGATTAGACCTAGGCATGTTCACAGATAGTCCTGTCTTTTGTTACGTGATGGAATAACTAGTGGTTGTATTTATAGCATGATAGTAACATTAACAGTTTCACTGCAGAGTAGGGAAATGTGTACTGCTCTTTCTGAGTAAATTACAATCCATTTCCTCAACAGGAATCCAAAAGGGGAACAATATGGTAAGGCTAGAGAGAAAAACACAAAAGTACTTTACCCTTTTGGTTTACTATTGTGTAGTCATAAGGAAGTTAGTTCAAAACCACTGACAGCACATAGGTGCAGTAAACAGCTTCCTGGGTTTTTATAACCGGCAACTGAGCTATTCAGAGGCAAGTTGCAATTCTGTTTAAATTTCATTGTTCAATTACATATGTGCGCATTTTCATTTATGGGGGTTTCTTCAACTAGGAGCACTTTCGTCCTTGTGAACTTATATTAAAAAAACCTGTTCAAATCACACTTATCACAGTCTCATAAGTTTATCTAATTTCTCTAGTTTTAAGGTCCAAGAGAGGACGCATTGCCACCACATGATAATTTGGTCATTTGTGACATTTTTTCTGAACTGTAATGAACAAATGTCATTTCCACCACATATTTCTAAATATATGACTATTATTTAAAAATAGTATGACATATGCCACCCCATAATAATATGACTATTTTCATAACCAGTTTTGCCAGTTGATACCTTTTTACAATTATTATATATTTGCGAATTCAATTTAAATGGACTGCAAATGGTAAATGGACTGCATTTATATAGCGCTTTTATCCAAAGCGCTTTACAATTGATGCCTCTCATTCGCCAGAGCAGTTAGGGGTTAGGTGTCTTGCTCAAGGACACTTCGACATGCCCAGGGCGGGGTTTGAACCGGCAACCCTCCGACTGCCAGACAACCGCTCTTACCTCCTGAGCTATGTCGCCCCAATTTATTAAATGTCACAATGACAATGACACAATTACCGTACATCCACCACAATCTGAAATATAATGTTGGCTTGGGTAGATACTGTTTTGAAATAAATAAATTGTATTATTGCATTAAGTAGGGTATGATCTCACAAATTGTGGAGAAGTGTTTAATGTATGGTTATAACTTTTTGAATATTTTCAGAAAAAATGTGTGTGGTGATGGAAATGACAGGGTGCTGTCGGAATGACGTGTTGTGGAAATGACAATTAATGAACACGGACATAGAAAATCTTCAATTGAAAACGGTAGAATCATTTATTTGAAACATATTTGTTGAACTGTCGCAAGACAAAACTGCTTTTACAATGAAAAATAATGGCAAGGAAAATAATGGCAAAAATGTATATAAGCAATAAATGATACATCAAAATTACATCAAATAATTGTGACAGTTGGATATTTATTTTAAAAAGTCAAATTGGTCTCTTAGAACTGTTGTATGAGTTACTGTATAGAACTTTAACAACACCTAGTGGAAATGTACCGCATACTTTCAATGCATAGTGTGCGTAATGTGCGTGTGTGTGTGTGCCAGTTTTCCATTATGCAAAAGATTATTCAAAATGCTAGTACATCTTTGGACTTAAGCATTCTGAGCACTCTAGTCTGGCCCATTATAAACGGGTGTTGTGTGGCTGCAAATAATGTGTGTGTGTGTACGTGTGGCATGTGTGTGTGAGTGTCTGAATGTGATTAAAGGTCAAATCTAATCAAGGGTTTGACAAATTTCTTTCCAGACTGAGACCTTTCAGCTATTGTCTTACGTGGCATCTTAAAAACAGACAAAAATTCATTTAAATTTATATATAAACATAGTATTACACATATCTATTTTTACAATCCATATTACTTGTACCCTATCAACATAAATAGGCATTGTGTTAACACATAAACATGACCTTTCTCATTTTCCACCACGCAAAATGTGGCGGAAATGACTGTGGTGGAAATGACATTTCTACAGTATTTTGTGAAAAACTGCAAGGTAGCTTGACATATTAGCTTTGATTTGATAGCTAGCATATGATACATGCAAAATACACTTATTTAACTTCAACAGTCTGTCCTCTTACAAACTTCCATGGAGGTACAGTCTGTTTGGAAATGACATATCAGACATGTGCTCCGTTGCCACTGTCCAGTTCCTTAGCAACTACCTAAACAATCTCTCATACAGACTTTTTAAAGGGAAATTACATTGCTTTGGTGGAAATGATGGTGATACTGTGTGACGGCTATATTTTGTGTAAAAAATAATGTTGACAACTGTCTCACATTAAATACTAAAATGTTTTTTGATTATTTGAGTATTACTTTATTTGGGTACATTAAATGTTTTCAGATAAATCATATTTTTAAACTTTATTTTCATTGTTGAATTTTAAATGTCTGGGTGTGGGACTTTTCATCCAGTACTGTGAAGAGTCAGTCTGCTCCCATCCACTGATGTGGTAAATGGACTGCATTTATATAGCGCTTTTATCCAAAGCGCTTTACAATTGATGCCTCTCATTCACCAGAGCAGTTAGGGGTTAGGTGTCTTGCTCATGGACACTTCGACACGTCCAGGGCGGGGTTCGAACCGGCAACCGCTCTTACCTCCTGAGCTATTTCGCCTCGATGTGCTGACCAGACACAATACAATGGTAGAGAGAAAAGGAGTTTCATTGTGCTTCCTAACTGTAAGCCAGCAGAACCTCGTACCAGCAATGTTGGGGAAAAAACATAGGCTACCTCAGCAGAGATCGTAGCTTTAGTTAAGGAGGCTACTGTCAATCGTGTGGATGTGCCTTAATACACACTTAAATCATTTTGACCTGTAATGGCTTCCCGCTTCAACTGAATTCATCAGCACTTTCTTATCATTCATGACATGAAACAGAACAATGATCCCCCACGTATTATACTCCATCTTATCTTATTTCAGAACAGACTCCAGCCCCAAGGAAACCGAAAGTTATACAGTAACACTGAGTGATAATGCGCATGGTAGCATATCGCCATCTTGTGGCCACGATGACATAGTTCCTCACATGCAGGACAAAAGGTTTAGCCATGTTTATTTTATTTATTTATTTTTTTAACCATGCGAAAAATATATTAGTTATTTTATTTAGATTTAGAGGAAAAGATTCTAATTCCAGATTAGTTGAAATTGCTTTGACATGCGTGTTTCTGTAGCTCACTCCAATGAAGTGTGGTACCATACACTGAACCCCGCAAAGGCAGAAATAAATCCAGCGTAGTCGAGAAAGAAATGAAATGCTGGCATGATGCAGCTCTCTCCACTGCAATGCCGAACTTCTGAAATAGCCACTTTCTGCTCCAGCATACTGTTCATTGCTTTCGCTGGTATTCACAACTGTGTCATTCCGAATTACCACTTCATGTTATTTCACTGACACGCTTCTAGGCCAAAATACATTTTGCAGCCTCGGATAATATTTTCCCTAACGACTGTGCTTGACGATGCGTTTCCCACAGAATGCACAGAGCGTCATTAACCATGCAGTTCACAACACTCTGAAGGCGTAGACATGCCTATCTGGATCTCTCGGGCAAAATGGTTCGTTTTGTTTTTTCAACTACTTTGGTCCACAACGGGCCCTCATACACCTCAACCCCCCTGCTGGACGTCACTGGCCAAATCGGTGAGCTGTAGTAGCAGAAGGGACAGTGCTGTTTTGCCAAAGGATAGGCTTAAATGGCATGCTTAAAAAAACATGTCATGTTGTCTATTAGTTCTTATGTAGTTTGTCTGGCTCTGAGCTTCAGAGGTTTATGGGTAGCACAACTCGATTTTGGTGGAGATGCTTGTTTTTTGTTCTATTCCAGTATATGTCCAACTAAACAAATAGGCACCAATGCTGTATCACGTACATCAGACCACAGAAAATGTTTTTACCAATTATACAAGTATAGCCTTCAGATGTAGTTTTGGACACAAACATGTCAGATCAAATATATGATTGGGCTAGTTAATTAATTTTTTTTTTTTTTTTTAAGATGCTAGCATGAAATCCAAAAGCACCTCATCAGTACTGTTTTATGCATACAATGTATATTACACTACATTACAGGCATTTAGCAGACGCTCTTATCCAGAGCGACTTACACAACTTTTTACATAGCACTTTACATTGTATCCATTTATACAGCTGGATATATACTGAAGCAATGCAGGTTAAGTACCTTGCTCAAGGGTACAACGGCAGTGTCCTTACCCGGCATTCGAACCTGCGACCTTTCGGTTACAAGCGCAGTTCCTTACCCACTGTGCCACACTCCGTCCTATTGTGCTGTTTTGGATTTATTATGAGTGACATGAGGCATCTCTCATCACACTGTTTCTTTCTCTGTATTCAGATAGGATTTGATGTCTTCAATGCACTGGATCTGATTGAAAACAAGAACTTCTTGGAGAAGCTCAAGTTTGGTATTGGTGATGGGAATCTGCAGTATTACCTGTACAATTGGAAGTGTCTCAGCAATAGCTCAGAAAAGGTGACCATCAGCTTCAGCAACAGCAGTTATGATATTAATACCTGAGAACAAAAGTATTGTATTTGATGATGATGATGATGATGGCAATGCTAACCTATGTGGAAACTTCAAATATAGCATTTGGCTGTATATTCCTTTATACTTCGATTATACTATTTTCTTGATTGAAAATATAAACAAATGTTAATTTCCAGAAAACTTCATCAGCTGACATAAATCTTTCTCATTTGTGCACAAATGATCTTCTTTTGACAGAAACCCTTTATATTACTGCTGACTGATTGACAGAGAATGCTCCACTGTGTGTTTGTTTCTATTTTTTGTTCAGTTGACAATATTCAGTGTGCACAAAAGCAACCCCTTTCTGAAAACCACAGTCAAAATCAAAATGCTGAGGTTGCAGTTCTGATGACCAGCAGTAGGGGGTGCTGTGGTTGAGCAGAGTTAAAGCTAAACTAGGAAGAAATTTACCATGTTTTCTGTAGCGACTGCGTGACTGTCGAGCCTCTTCTTTAGACTGCACTTTGTATTAATTGATAATGAGAATGTACTGTACATGAAGCTAATTTTACACTACTAAGAGTTTTAATGAGGAACTCAGCAGCAGGTATCAATTTTGTTCAAACTGACTGAGGAACTTGTCTACAGGTGGGCTTGGTGCTGCAGTAACCATCAGGTACCCCCCTCCCCCCAATACATGCTTTTACAACACAAACTATTTTAGCTGAGCCAGAGTAAGTTTTAGTTGAAAGAAATAATAGAAACATGAACATAAAAATAAATAACCAAAATGGACAAAAGGCTACTGTCATTTTTATTCATTAAGCCTGTCCTTTAACTCTGTCAGTTCCTCTGCTCCCTCTTCCCTCTCTGAAAATGGTACATCATTGAGATATAATAGAGAGGTGTTGGTTACTCCTTGTAAGTTACTTATTGTAAGGCGACTGCAACCTCTTAACCCATAACTATCATGGCTTGGGAAGAGAGGTCTCCTGGAGGTTGACTGGTTTAAACTATAATCTGCCTTGGCTTGGGTCAGTGTGACCTGGCAGGCTGTCATAGAAGGTGGATTGGATTGCTTATGGAGAGCACTTGGAGCTGATTGGATGTTGCTTTGGATAAAAGAGTCTGCCAAATAAATGTAATGCAGTGTAATGGATTAGTGAACATGATGTGCCATAAAATACACTACAGTTGAGTGTAAGAGGCATGTCTTGGAATATGGGAAGTGGTACTAATGCCACACATTTAAAAATTCTCCTTTTGGATGAAATGTCAATGAAAAAATGTTCTGGAAGACAAGAAACATGGTGTTTTTGGGGAAAGGAGGTTGTTGCCAAAGATTGCTTTTTGAAGAAAAAAAAAAAAAAAAGAATCCTAGAAGCTCAACTGCTTCTCAACTATACATTTGTATAAATAAAACGGCTTATGGAATTTTCTGAAATTGTGTGACAGAGAAATACCTTTAGCCCTCCAGCCATCCTGCATCAGCCATACCCCTGGTGATATTTGTCCAATTTATTCCTTTTTAAACCAAACCCAGATTTGTCCATCAGACTGCCAGATAGTGAAGTGTGATGCATCACCCCAGAGTCAAATGTCGATGTGCTTTACACCAGTCCAGAAAACGCTTGGCGTTATGCATGCCGATCTTAGGCTTATGTACAGCTGCTCGGACATGGAAACCCATTTCATGAAGCTAAAGTTTGAACAGCACTTGATGGTCTTGTTCTGTGAGCTTGTGTGGCCTACTGCTTCGCAGCTGAGCTGTTGTTGCTCCTATACATTTCCACTTCACAATAACAGCACTTACAGTTGACTGGGGCAGCTTTAGCAGGGAAGAGATTTGACAAACTTGAAAAGGTGACATCCTATGACAGTGCCATGCTGAGGTCACTGAGGTCTTCAGTACAAACCATTCTCCTGCTATTTTAGTCAATGGAGATTGCATGGCTGTATGCTTGGTTTTATGCACCTTGTTAACAATGGCTGTGGCTGAAATGGCAGAAACCACTAATTAAAAGAGGTGTCCACATACCATGCATTTCCAAAGTATCTCAATTGGGTTCAAGTCAGGACTTTGACTTTGAAGCTGCTTCAAAATTTTAATGTTGTTTCTTTTCAGCCATTCAGATGTGGACTTGCTATTATGTTTTCTATCATGGTCTCGCAGGATAATACAATTATGCTTTTGCTTCAGCTCACAGACAGATGACTGGACTCTTGTACAGGGCAGAATTCATGGTTCATTCAATAATAGCAAGTCATCCAGGTCCCGAGGCAGCAAAGCATTACACTACCACCACCATGTTTGACTGTTGGTATGATGTTCATCCAAGGAGTTTCACTTTTGACTCCTTATTGTGGAGTCTTGAACACACCTTAGCTGAGGCTAGAGAGGCATGCAGTTCTTTTGATGTTCTTCTGTGATCTTTTCCGACTTCCTTGGATAAATTTTGTCAGTCTGGCCACTCCTTGGCTTTCACTATTGTTCGGTGGATTCCCAGATTGGCTTTGTTACCCTTTCATGACTGATATATTTCAACAACTTTTTTCCCATCTCTTTTGGAATTTCCTTTGATCATGGAATAGTGTACTTGTAAAAACTTTGCAGTGACACTACTTCACTCTGATGGTAAGGTTCAATATGAGTGAATTATAAATTCAATAGGGCTGGCTGCAATTAAGTCTGGTTGTGTTCAATCAGCTGAATGTAATTAGCAATTAAAGTTGGTTAATTGGTTGATCGAGTAACTATATGAAATAATAAATGTGCTTTGTGTTTATTTATTTTCCTTTTGTCTAATATTATATTTTTATAAAGATCTGAAACCATTCCATGTGACAAATATGCAGCAATAGAGGAAATCAGAAAGGAACATCAAGCACATGTGCAAAGGGAAGACCACAGCTTTATCGTGTTTCTAATTGGTGCCATTTTAGGCCCCAGCGAATGGTGATTGAATGGTGTGTGTGCCCTGTGATATAGATTGGCAACCTGTCCTGAGTGTATTAATGCCTCTTGCCCAATGCATACTGGAATAGGCTGCAGCACCCCTGTGACCCTGACCAGGATTAGCGGATATAAATAATGGATGAATGGATTGACAATAGGCCCCCAGTCTCCCCTACTTAAATGGAATGTTTTCTCCCTTTTTCAGTTATAGTGTTAAAGAGTTCTTGTCCTAGGTTTTAGGTCTGAAACCATTCAGCAAATATGCAATAATAGAGGAAATCAGGAAGGGAAAAACATTTCCATGTTTATTTATGTATTTATTTATGGTGAAATTTATTTTGAAAAATGTATGACATCTCATTTCCTTGTATTTATTTCATTGAACTGATTATATTTAGATTTCCCCATCCATATTAATAAAAAAATCACGCATTTAAGAAAAATGGTTTAGGGTGAGAATTTGGTATGGGTTATTAATACAGTAAGGTTTAGGCATGATTACAGAGCCAGTAAAAGTTTTAGTGTAAGGCTTTGTTTTTGGATAACTAAACTTTTTCACTTCCTTCAGGTAACATGACAGCCTTTAATTTTTGTGGTGAAATACATATTTCCTAAAAAAAAAAAGATTGCAACTAATTTCTTTAAAATTTTATTATTTTCTGTGTACTCTAACCCATATTTATGGAATTATCACATATTTAAATGATTATATTATGCTGCTGTTTGCGTCTGTGACCTATTATTGCAGAGTTATATTTTCAGATAAGATAAGGATGGCTTCATGTCAGTGATAAAAGGTACAGCATGTTATTGTGGGGTCAACATGCTTTTGGTTTGCTGTCAAGTGAGGGGAACAGGTTGTTCAGGTTGTACTATAAATAGTTGTGAAATTTCTGTTCTGTAAGCGGACCCATTGCAACTATGGGACTGAGACTGCAAACAAAAGTAGGAAACCGGAGTACCGGGGAAACCCATGCGGGTATGGGGTGAACATGCTAATTCCAGAAAGGGATTCAAACCATTTGAACCTTCTTGCTGTGAAGCAACAGTGCTGCCCACTGCGCCACCGTGGCAGCTGTATTTACATTCATTTTGCATATTTGCCCTGATTGAGTGCACGATGCTCCGCGTAATTCTTTTTCTGAAAGGCTCTGTTGGCCGAAGCTTGCTTTGCATGACCCGGCGTGGTGAGCGGGCGCTGAGCGTGGTGTTCTGGGCTGCCCGCGGGCCCCAGCATGGCATCACACTGAGCGCCAGGCCGGTCCACTCTCTGTGTGACATCCGAGCACTTAGCGAGGCGGCGCACACCGGCCCTGCCGCTCTCCCTCTTGCCAAAGAAAACAAAGACTTGGCCGTTCACACGGCCACACATGCGCAGCCAGGCGGAGTCGCCCAGTGAGAGGCACCGCTATATGTTTTTATGAAGCTTATCTTCGGCCTTTTCAAATCATATTACCTTAAAAAAAAAAAAAACTCCTAGTGGTTTGGCTTACCTTACCTTAAATATTTTTATTCTATTTGAATGTTGAGCTTCCAGTAAAATCACACATCATTGATGTCGATCTTTGTAAGTCTATGCTGGCTGAATTTTTCTACAAGCTGCTCTGCTATGAACAGTTGGTGGTGCTGTTGCAAAGCTGTATAGTGCGTTTACTGTAAGGCCTTGTTGATGTTGCTGATATACAAGCAGATTCTAAGGTTTTAAGTGTTACTTAGCTGGACTTTGGTTTTGTTTGTCCAGGCACACACTCATCACAGGAGTTTCTCAATGTTTACAAGTATGAACAAGTTATGCAAGAGCGCTACACATTTGGGTTCTATGGTCAGACCTTTGTTCTGGAATACCAGATCTCTTTTAAAGATAGGTGGGGAACAGATATTTTACATTCGTTCACCTCGTCCAGTCCTCTTCGTGACATACTTGCTAGTTGTGACTCAAATACAAAATACTAGTTGAAATTGATTCTTGTACAACTCCACCTTATTTCTGAGCAAGAACAGACATTATGATAATAAAGAGTAGATGGCTCCCAGCACTTTGAAGAAACCCCTGAAATCCAGTCTAAAGTCTGTCAATCACTTCTTTTCAATTTTAACTGATTAAACCTGCCCAGGGATTTGTTGTGTGCCCATCTGTCTGCTGGTCTGTGTTTGGTGGCTCTGAATATGAATTTGTGTGTGCATTTGTGTATGCTTGTATGTGCTTGTGCTCCCATGATTGAACAGTTCCTCACACTGATTAATGAAATCAACTAGTAATATACAGGAGGTTGCATGTTGAAGCAATACATCTGCATTGCTTAATGAAATATCTGTGCAAGTTGATAATATATAGGCTATATAAATGGCACTGCATAAGGACAAAATTGTGGAAAATGTTTGTTTGCTTTGGTTGGTGTGTTTGTGATTATTGTGTGTGATTCGAGTTTGAGCAGTGCATTTGTAATTGTGAACATGGAATCCTGTGTGGAATAAGTAACATTAGCAGGCCATAGGTCCATCAAAGCTAGCTAATACACTTGCAAAATAAATGACTTTTTCATGGAAGTTATCTGTATCCAAATATTAGCTTCTTTATTTTCTCAAATGCAACATAAAATGTATATGTTCATGGCTATGGTTAACTGGTATTTAGTGGTAATTGCAGCTACCTTATCTGACCTGTGTTCTGTAGTTGTTCCAGCGACCTTCGGTATGCAGCTATTGTGCGTCGCTTTGGATAAAAAACATCTGCCAAATAAAATGTAATTTCATTTAATATTACATTGTTATATTTGTGAGGTATAGAGATAGATATAATGTGTTGAAACTTTAGCATATATTCATGTAACGTCATTTTCAATAATTAAAAAATAGTACAACAACGTATGAATAGAATGTTTACTAAGCCATTGATTAGAAACTTTGTTAGCTTTGTTAGTGAAGTTGGCTACACGTAGCAAGATAGCATGCATGCTGTATCAAATTCAGTTTCCCTTATTGAAATAAATGCAGATGAATTACCGAGCTAGCTAAATTGCAACAATAAACAGTAACAGCATTTCCCAAAGAGGGAAGGATATCTTGATGGGAGAACAGAATTCAATACAAAAGCTACTCAGCCTTGGGCATCTAGCTGCCTAATGTACCTAGCTAAAAGTCCTCCTTACAGGTCCAACAGAAAACAGGCCAACTCTGTGTAGCTTTTCATCCCCTTGGTGACGCCACCAAGCAAAAGCAATTCCAAGGTTGACTCTAGTTTTTGAACAAGCCCTGTCACTGTATCTAAGTTTCTTAGCATCTGCTATTACAGCAGTTAACTAGCAACAAAAACTCTGGAATCTGAACCCAAACCACAGGCTCTCTAGCCACGACCACCCCTCCCCACACAGAACAGAGCACCACGCCTAGAATCATCCTGAACATGTTTTAGAATAACAAATACAAATGCACAAATTCAGCATAAGTACATAAAGACTGAGATTGTCAGTGCATCATAGATATCCCTTAGCTTAGTTATTTTACAATATTTCCCAGTAAAAACTCCTGCACAGTATGCCTTTAAAGACAGAAATTGGTCTTTTGAAGAAACAAAAAAATCCGTCCCTGAGTCCTGGATTGCATCAAAACAACAATATTGACGTTTTTATATTCATGAGGCTCTGACATTTCATAAAACACTTCCATGTCAAGATGATCACCTTTGTAGGCCTTTCCATCCTGTCCCCAAGTGGTGCGGGCACCCGTGCCCACAGAATGGTAATAAAGCAAAATATCCACAAACACACCACAAATTTGAGGTCAGCAGCAGACTTCCTTCTGGCCGACAACACCACTCCTTCCCTTATCAGCACTCAGGACAATAAATGGCAATAAAATAAAAAGAACCTCCCCATCCCCCAATCATTTATTACACAGTAACCTACATCATAAAACGTTTTTTGTTCTTTCTCTGGTTACCCGGACTTGTTTATTTTTGCATTAAAAAATTGTATACCCTTTCAGCTTTCAGAACAGTACCGCAGATAAATAAATCATTTCAGAAAAAAGTTTTTATTTTTTTAGTTTGTCCATATGTAATGTCTTTACATTGCATGCACTTGCGGTGTACACGATACTGGCTCTGTTGTAAACATGTCTTTAATCAAAAATGCCTCTGCTCATATTCAGGCTAACGCTGTTAGCTAGGTTGGGCTCTATTTTCTACTCAATCCAACAAGAATCCATTTTGGACAAGGTTGGTTTGTCTGACCACCCCATGCTCTCTTTAGAACAGTAGTATTTTGTTTAGCAGGTGTTTGCTTAGCTGAACAGCGATAGGTTTACTTTTAAGTCAATCAAGTTACAGAACGAATTAAACAAGACAGTAACCTTTCAAATGCACACTCATTGGTGTTAATTGGTCCAGCCATTCCCAAGTGATCTAACTGCATACTGTCGGGGGGGCTCTGCATCACAAAGATCGTGCAGATAGTGGGGTGAATGCACGTAGCTGAAAAGCCAGCTAGTTCTCCTAACAACTTGCCATTGTGCTATAAAATGTATTTATAATTATGGTAGATCGGACATAAAGGTTTTAAGCTGTGACAGAAGTATTTGAAGAGCTTGAAAAAGCGGATCTCAATTAGAGGCTTAATTTTCATGTTTATAAGGTTTGCTCAAAGATGGGGTCCTAGACAAAGTTATGATCTCACTGGAGGGCATTTAAGTTAACTGAAAATGCGAGTTTAGTGTTCTAACTATTTCTTCTTATTCCACATCAACATTCTGTATGCCACTTGTCCAACAGCTTTTCAGCAAGACCTACTATAGTAGTTCACCTAGTTGCTTGTGCTTTTTGTGCAAATATCGCAGATATTTTTTTTTAGATTTTTACGATTTCACATCGGATAATTTCCCATTGATTAACACATTCGGAATGTGAACAACACCCTTGCAAATGTAAGCTACAATTGGTCGCTGCCATAGGTACAGACTGACTCTCTCTTATGCACAGCTTCGAACAAATTAATTTTCTGGCAGTAGGTGCATGACATTCTATATATATTCTATGCTATATATGCTGTAACTGAATTACAGACCTGACCTGATTATAAATTTCTCAAAGCTTTATTGAAAGAAACGATTTCCAGCATCACGATCACAATTTCACTACTCTATCTTAAACCATCCTGGGGAAGGGAATTATTCTCAATAATCGCCATTGCCATAAGTTACACTAAATGTAGGCCTGAGCTACAGTGCATGCACAAAGCCTGTAATGAAGTGATTGTGTTACAGGTCTGACGTGGAATAAACCCGCCACTGTATCACATTTAAATTTTTTTATTAATTCTGAAAACAGAAGGAGAATGGACATATATGAGTTTGCTGCACCGGATTACCACACCATTTTCAGATAGCATTAACAGAAGATAATCTCTGATTTAACTTTCACAGTGTCGCAAAAATAAAGAAAACACTTTACCCTTTACGGTTCAGTTACCTTGTGCCTGTTTCAATTACCGAAATAAACATATTTATTTACAGAGTATCAATTCCATATATCAGTATCACATTTCACAATTCCAAAAAGACCAGCAATCTCACACAGTCACTAAAACTAATTAACAAAGATTTTTAGGCTTATTAATCTCTATAGCTCTACATTTAACTGAATACTCCCACCTAGTGGACAAACAATTATTTGCACTCCACTAGCAATACTGAACGAACCTCATTTCCCCACGAAACTAGGTAATCCAGTTCCGTGCATTTTTTCCCCGTACCGACCTTTAGCGAACTTTCCATTTCTTATCAGGTTTTATATGATTCTGTCATATTACCCTGGCTACTGATAAGTATCACTACCATGAGATATTATGTAAGCGGTCCGTATTTCCCCAAAGCATATGCCCCTGAGTTTAAGCTAACTGTTTCACATGTCCCTTTTAATACCAGATCCGTGCACTTCACTGCATTAAGTTTCCGAGTATTAGCTCAGCTACTGATATTCCCACGTTCCCTTTCCGAGTTAGTGCTGGGAATTATTGTTTCAGATTCGCTTTCGCTCAGGCAGGATGTACTAATAAAGTCGCGAATCTTCCTTAAATAAACACAGGATGCATCGGCTTTGGAACGTCGCCGTACCCGGTATAATTTATTCATGTCTGAACTTACTCACAACAGGTAACTTAGCATATCTTAAAATAACTTGGTCGGCTACTGTGGCTATCAAGCTTTGTACACTTTCGCGGCCATTCTGTTTCCCGTCTCCCGGTTCCTTTCCCAAAACCGCGCTTAATGTTCTAAATATTTCACAATCCATGCCCGATTATTTTAGTTTACATTCCGAAATGGAATATTTAACCATCTTCACCGAATGTTTTCCATAATGGACGGCGACCACGTTCAGAAACAGTGTATTCGCGCCACAATCTCACTGACGATCATGTTGCAATTAAACCTCATACTAAAACATATCAACATATCACTTTCTACTTTCTATTACCACTACACACTAACCTATTGCAGGAGTGAATATTACATTACCTGAAAACAGAAGGAGAATGGACATATATGAGTTTGCTGCACCGGATTACCACACAATTTCCAGATAGCATTAACATAAAATAATCTCTGATTTAACTATCACAGTGCAGACCCCTGCAGTTAGTAGCGCCACCTTACTGCTGGGAGGTGGATATGCCCTCTCCATTAACAAACTGAATATGACTCCGTACACTGTCTTCAGTTCAGAGTGTGACACCCTCCCCCACTAAAAGAAAAAAAATTGTTCTTACAATTTTTTTCACATTACTCCATGAACCCGAGGAACAGGTTTTCTTTTCAAAATTACTTACACTGTCTACGATGCACCATCCATAACAATTCACAGTCTCAAATACATTAGCGTCTCTGTGATGAAGTGTCCCCAAACAGTCCATAAAAGTTCACAGTCTCAAATGCGCTAGAGTCTCTGTGGCAAGGTATCCAGAAACAGTTACCGTTTTATTTTTAATCCCTGTCTTTGTGATTTAAGTCCTCAGAGCTGCACAATAGCCATGGTCTCCAGAATCCATGACCTGCTGAACGCTGGTGGCAGTATGTTCTCAGACTTCTCACCACTGGGTCTCGTTGGCTTACTGAAGGTTGTCCCAACCTATCATAGACTAAGGTCAATGGTGCTCTCCTGTTTCTTGTTGGATATACTCTCTGATCCTGGTTATCCGCCAAATCAGTGGAGCTGTCCTGTTCTTCCTGACCTGAAGACTCTGTCTCTGATGCCGTTGATTCCTGAGCCGATGTCACACTATCCTGCGCTTGCTCAGGCTCACCTACAACTTCACTTCCTGCTCCATCCGTTGGTCTCCTTCCCAGGTCCATGTCCTCCTGACTCTCTGCTGTAGAACTATTTTTCTTCCCTGATGAGGTCATCGGAATGAGAACCCCTTCATACTCCTCATCAGAATCCTCTGGTCCCTGATTAGCGTGGTGCCATTGTTGGGGACGCCTTGCATTTTTCTTCCTTTTCCTGGCATCAACAACTGGACTCAATGGGAGTGAGTCGCAGGGCAACAGCAGATTCCGGTGAACTATTCGATTTTTTCCTTTTCCATCCTCAGGTCGAATCTCAAAGACAGGACTGTCTTCATTTTTCTTGCCCACCACAACATGGATCTTGTCCTCCCAATGAGATCTTAATTTTCTGGGGCCACCACGTTCACTGAGATTTCTGATGAGAACTCTGCCCCCTGGCTGCAAGTCTGTACCATACACCTTCTTGTCGTAGTGGCTTTTCCCCCTTTCAGCGTGCTTTTCCATTGCTTGTGACGCAATCTGGTAAGCCTCCGCCATTTGATTTCTCCATCTCTGTACATACTCATCATAGGTGTTCTCCGTGTTGTCTGGATTCAGGTTGAACATTAAGTCGATTGGGAGTCTTGGGGAGCGCCCAAAAAGGAGATAGAAAGGAGAGTACCCGGTTGTGTCATGCTTTGTGCAATTATAGGCATGCACTACTTTGGGTAGAGTTTTCCTCCAATCTGCTTTCTGTTCCTCTGGTAGACACCGTAACATTGACAGCAATGTCCTATTGAACCGTTCCACCTGCCCATTTCCCTGGGGGTGATACGGTGTTGTCTTGGAGTTTTGTATGCCACACAGTTCATGCAATCTTGCCATTAGCTTGTTATTGAATTCCCGACCCTGGTCATGGTGGTACCGAGTAGGGAATCCAAACTTTAGCACAAAGTCCTCAAACATATTTCTCAGCCACTGTCCTAGAGGATTTATTTTTTGTGGCGTAAGCCTGGGCGAACCTGGTGTAATGATCCATTATCACTAAAATGTATTCATAGCCCTGCTTAGATGGTTCAAGATGCAAGAAGTCAATTGACACTAACTCGAAAGGATAAGTTGTCTTGATTGTTGTTAGCGGGGCCCTGGTTCTTTTACGTGGCTGCCTGCGCTTAAGGCACTCACAGACTTCAGTTACATAATGTTCAACATCACTCTGCATCCGGGGCCAAAAGAACCTCTCTCTTACCAATGACAAGGTTCTCTCAGCTCCCAGGTGCCCCATCTCCTCATGCAGCTCCTTATAGACACAAGGGTGGAACTCTTGCGGTAGGACCAGCTGACACCTTTTGGCAGTCTGACGGTAGAGGATGCCATCAATATCGAGGTACAGCTTCTTCCACTCTCTCAACAGCACCACTACATCTCCGTGTTCTCGTCTCAGCATTCGTGGGTGGTCTACCCCTTTTTATGTACCACATTGCCCGACTAATAACTCCATCTTTTTCCTGAGCAGTTTTTACTTGTTTTGGTTGGATTTGGGATAATGTTGGGCCAGCTAGGTCACAGCCAAGGGTTTCCAGAGCTACCGGGCTGATCCAGGTGGTGAGGGTCTCCGTCTGTACAAGCACTCCCTTCAGAGCAGCACTCACCACATCCACTTGCGTCTGCTCGGTGTATTCCTCATCCCATTTCTCACTTTGCAGAGGCATTCGGGAAAGGCCATCAGCGTCACTGTTTACCCGGCCAGGGCGGTATTTGATATTGAAATTGTAATCTGCCAGTTCGGCCACCCAGCGGTGACCTGTCGCATTCAGTTTAGCTGTGGTTAAAACATAAGTCAATGGATTGTTATCCATATAGACAGTAAATGATGGAGCGTGGTATAGGTAATCTTTGAAACGCTCACATACCGCCCACTTCAGCGCCAGAAATTCCAATTTCCCTGAATGCAGGTGATAATTCTTCTCCGCTGGACTTAATGTTCTTGACCCGTAGCCGATCACCACCATGTTACCACTCTGTCGCTGGTACAAGACCGCCCCTAAACCTTCCTGAGAAGCGTCACAGTGCAGTATAAATGGTTGGGTGAAATCAGGGTACCCTAACACTGGAGGATTGGTCAAACAGTCAACTAATTCCTCCAACACCTGCTGATGTTCTTCTGTCCAGCATATGCGGGTACTACTGGGCAGCTGGTTGTGGCGTTTCCTTGTTGTACCCTTTTTTTCACACGGGGGCCCCTTTGGAGCTACTTCTTGTGTCTTCAGACTCACCTCACTTGGTTGACACAGCAGACCATACAGCGTTTTGGCACGGCGTGAGAAGTTCTGTATGTATGGTCTGTAGTATGATAGGAAGCCCAGTAATCTCCTCAGCTCTCCCACGTTGGTGGGTCTCCGCTCTTTCCCAAAGCCAGCACTGGCTCAATGTCTGCTGGATCCATGGTGTAGCCCTGCTCTGACACTATCCTGCCTAGAAACCGAACACTCCTTTTGAACATTTCACATTTCTTGGTGGTGAGTTTGATGCCGTACTTCTGATAGCTTTGCAATACCAGGCGAATGTGGTTCAAGTGTTCATCAAAGGAGGGACTATGGACCAGGTTGTCATCTAAATAGGGTAGACAGACATTGTTTCTCAGCCCCTCCAGGCATTCCTCCATGGCTCTCTGAAATTCTGCAGGGGAAGAACTTAACCCAAACGGTATTCGAGTCCACTCAAAAAGGCCCCAGGGTGTGATGAATGCCGTTAAGGGGCGGCTCTCCTCGTTCATGAAACCCTGGTGATAAGCCTTCCCCTGGTCTAACACTGAATACCAGGAGCTCCCACATAGGCTATCAATTAAGTCCTGAATTCTTGGGATTGGGTGCCTATCTGGGACAGACTTCTTATTTAACTCTCGATAATCACAACACAGTCGTAGCCCCCCATCTTTCTTTTTTACTACAACCACAGGTGAGGAGTAAGGCGATCTGGACGTTTGGATCCACCCCTTTTCCAACAGGTCTCTCAGGTACTGCTTCACTTGAAGGGGTTTAGGGACAGATATGTATGTTCTTTTCACGGGAGTTGTGTCATGGAGAGTAATATGCATCTTCAATTGCACTCAATGCACTGTAGCTCACTGTGCTCTCGGCCCCCAACATCGCTGCTTGCAGCTATATTTATCTCCGCCAGGCGAGAGCCTGGAGGGGATTATGCGTTTGGTCGCGTGTGTGTGTGCGTGTGTGTTTGTGTATCTGTCTGCAGCTAATCTCGCATACTACTGAGCCGATCAGCCTAATACTTGTTGTGCATGCTGACAGCAGGCCAAGGACCTGAATTCTCAAATATTTTGCAAATCGACAACAAGTATTTTATTTGAATTAATTTCCATCATTGTCCATTGAAATACATTGAGTGCCAACTCCTCACTCCTCCTAACCGGCCGACAGGAGCCGCAAGTGATCAACAACTGCTTCCGTTTGGAATGAAAGACCAGTGATGTAAAATGTCAATTTAAACGTTAAAATGCCAATAAAATAATCCGCCAACTCACGGGGTATGTTAATGTTTGAATCTGTGGCAATTGGAATTGTTCCTGTCCACATTGTTCCTGTACAGATTTGAAACAAAAGTGCCAGACTATAACATTAACGTTAGCTCTGTAACACATCGTGGCTGATATGAATGAAATTAGCTAACATGTCACCATGTTTAGCATTACTTCACTGAATCAGCATTTTTGGGTGGCACATGGTAAAAACTTGTAATATTGTATTTGTCTGGTTGCATTGATTGTGTAGCCTCTATTGTTGCATCAGCAAAGCTAACACGCCTGGCGGAGATCTGAGTGTACTCTTCTAGTTCTTATTATTTTTTTTCCTGCCCTTTTCTACATTTTCACCCCTTTCCCATACGCAAAAACTCACAAAATTTTGCAGACATTTTCGGTCAAACTGCCAGTTCATTATGTATAACACACATGCAACTGACACACTGCAGTGCCACCTATAAAATTGCATAACTGAAAAAAAGGTATTATAGCCATCCCTCAGACATGCACAAAATTTCTTCCACATGTCTACCTCCTCATTTCATACCTCATGTTCCTTCTGAACAAACAATTTCTAAGAACCCATGGCGGCCGCTCTGTTGGATTTTCCGCAGTTTTGCAAAACAGACTTTTATGTACTTCTCCAACAGTGCTTGCCCGATTCTAACCGAATTGGGCATGCATGGCCTAAATTTTTTTAACCAAAGAATTTTCGACCCTGAACTTGGATCCAGAATTTAACCAAAAATTTTCCATGGCTAGATTTGAATTACATTTTTTGTTTATGATAGTAACTTTGGTTGTAACTTCATATTATTTTGATATCAATGTCAATTTGAGACCGTAACTTCCACTCCTGCTCCTCTGTTGACTTACAAACCATTTGGAGTGATGAGATATTTCTGGTATGATTGGATATTTTTTGAATATTTATTGCAAAATGTACATGTACATGAAAAGGTTAAAATTTCATCAGTAATTCATTGTTATGAAATATTCCTGGGCACTTCCTCTTATGTGTGTTACGTCCTCAAGGAGATCAAAAAGCCTAGTACAAAGGCAAAAGAAGGCATTTTAGCAATCAGTTAAAATAGACTCAAAGCAGAGACCAGAACAGAGCAGTCACAAGACAAGAACAGGCTTGACTGTCAGTGTGAAATGTCCACAGAACTGTTTGATATGGGAGTGCCTGAAGGTGATCCCCACACACAACATTCCAATTACAAAAGTACGCAAGGCATTATTATAGGCAACATAAGCAACAGGCTGTTCTAGCAGTCCCCAGAATAGTCAGTCAGTGACTAGCTAGCAAGTCACCACTGCAGAATTATATATTTGTATTAGGTCTTGGCTAAAATTAGATCATGATTATTAGATTATATATTATTATACCATCCTATGTGGGGCTGAGCATTAATTGAATTAACTACAAATCTGGCTCCCAGATTTAATAAAAATGTAATAAATTGAGGAGTTGTCTTAATTTCTTGAACACCATACATTTAAATACAAATGACATTTACAATCTTCATATTCTTCAAACATAATTAGATTTTCTTGTTCTGTTTCAGCAAAACAACAAAAGCAACTGCACGTCTGGATATGGACATTTTACAGTAATTGTTATTGTAAGTTTAGAGGAAATAAAAAGATGCTAAGAACATAGAACTCATTTGTTTAATTGTTTTGATCATTCATTTTAGCAATAAAGTGTATTAACTGGTGGGTGGTTGATTATGTGGACGACATCATATCCGGTAAGGCTTCTGGGTACACTGGCCGGTATTGCAGGACCTGCAATGTTAGGCTGCTGTTGGAGAGGGGTTTCGTAGAGGTGTTCTTCCTGCCGGGCAACTGTACGCTTGGCCAAGGCCAGGGCAAACCTCGCAACACACTCATCTTGCTCTTTCTGGAGGGCAAGTGCACGTTGTTCCTCCAGCCGCCAGGCCACAGGCCTGCAGCAGCGCTCAATGATGAAGTACAGCAGAACCAGGGAAGCAAGGAGCAGGATCAGAATCAATCCTATCATCTGAGAGAGAGAGAGAGAAAAAGTTGGTGTGAAAATCACACCACAAGTCATCACATATTTTATATCCTTGCTGGAAAAAGTATGTGTGCCCCTAGTTTCAATGACTGGTCAAAACTTCCTTTAGCCACAATAATTAAATGAAAAGGTTTTTTATCAGTCTCTCATATTTTCTCGGTGATATTCTGAACTACTCCTTACAGAGTTGTATCAACTCTGGTTTTCTTACATGGAGAGCTTAAATCAGATTCTTTGCGAAATCCCAATAAGTTTTAGATGTTTATTAGGTTCTACTCCAGAATTTTCTTGTTCAATAAGAAATGCATGATGTACTCATTGTCTCAATGCCTAGGTCCTGAGCCATCAAAGCAGCCCAAAACCTCCACCATGTTTCACATTGTAAAGGTGCCTCCAAACTAATATTAACCTAATATATATAACCCAGAGGGATATTTCACTTTAGTATTACACAGGTAATGTTGTGGAGCTTACTATTTGCGTAGCGTGAATGCTAGCAAAATCAGATCCAAACTAACAATGGAGGATAATAAATGGATGAAAGAGTACTATTGTCAAACGGTTTTTTGAATATCTGATGTAGTTTCAACACTTTATTGTCTTATTAAAGAAAAAGAAGATCCAGAAAAGGTTTAGTTATTTTAACTAAATGATGTATCCTGGAGCATGATAACATATTCACATGGGTGCATGAAATAACTATATCTTGCTGTTGTTCTATGCAATAGCCAATCTGAAAATAGTTTGTTTAATGCTAACCTAAACCTGAAAACAGCTTACCGGCTGTTATAATGGTCAACAGACACATCTGATGTTACTAGTATTCACGCTATGCAAGTACAATGGGGTAAGTGCCAAAAAATTTATTGTAATTTGAAATATCGCTTTAAAGGGAAAATCAGTATGGATGAACCCCACTGCTTAAATACACATTGAGAACATGAAATGGGACTCAGAAAAACCCCAACAACAGATTGAATGGATTTCTGATGGGTCTGGGTTTGCAGAGTGTAAGATGGTAAGTTTAGTACATGCAAATCTAAAAGTAATAGTACACAAAATATTTTCAACCAAACAAATTGTGTCCACAATGTATAAAATACACATATTACACCTACATACATACATTTTTTTGTTTTGTTACTATGTGCCATAATATCTATGTCCTGAATTATACATGTTCTACTTGTCAAGTTGCTACCAGTGTGGCTACCTTCTCCATGTGGCAGTATGGATAAGCAAAGCGCTGGGCACTAGCAAAAATTTGATGTATTATGCTGAACTTACCTGAGATTTAACATGAAATTCTTCTACCTTATCATGTCCAAAATCAAAATAATCTCTTCTGTCAGGTTCCTTGCACATTGAGTATCCCCTGTAGTATTGACCGTCTATCATCAGCATGGCCACCCAGTACAAGGAGGGGTAGACAGACATAAAGATACTCTTCCAGAAGAATGTTTGTCCAGGACCCCACAGAAGTGTGGATGGCAGGTTACAAAAAATGCGTCGTTTTTGCAAACCAACTGCTAAGACCAGAAAAGCCAGGCCAGGGCCAAAAAAGGACAAGAAAATGACAGCTACTGTATTTGAGCTGCATTTATGAAAATTAATTGTTTGAAAAGTTAAGAAGTGCAAAAGGAGTGCTGCAAATGAAATGAGAACCAACACTGCTATATGCTTCATGGCAGTTTGCAGGCTTGATCTCTCCGCACAGGACATACTGTTCTGGATCTTAGCTTTGTAGGAAAACCAGGTAGACAGATTTGTGTAGCTTTTCACCACAGATTACTCTGGTACTGTAGGTTCAAACTACAGCATATATCTAGCTCAGAGGCAGAGCAGTAGCATAACCGCGAAGGAAGCAGGAAATCATCAGGGAGGCCCCGTATTCACTACCAATAATGTTGGTGTTGAATACGGGGTTCAAGTATGTACAGTAGATTAACTATGGGACTAGGCGATGGCTAGGCATGGTACCAGAGAAGCAAATTCAATGCATGTTTTGAACACATAATTAATTAAGTAATCAAAAATTAATTACTTGTTAATCATCTTATGTAGGGGCATTCCATTTCATTGCACATAAAAAAGTGGATTTTTGCTTGATGTTTCTGGTAGTTGGAAACAAATAAGATGAGCATTCCTGTAACATTATTTTGTAGACATATAAGGTGATCTATAAGGAATTAAGATAATTGAGGCACTAAATTATATGTATTTTAACAAAGATATTCTGTATATGGCCACAAGGCAATGCTGAAATGATTTTGTCTGTGTTTTAGGACATGCCTCCATGAACTAAAGCTTTGACCACTGTTTTCCCATACTAAACCTTATGTGACTCTGGTAAATTTGTAAGGTAGAGACCCCTTGTTTATTTGTTTATTGTGACCTTTTGTTTCCATTCATTCATTACCTTTATTTAACCAGATAGGTCATTGAGAACACATTCTCTTTTACAGTGACGTCCTGGCCAAGAGGGTTCAAGTACACAGACACAAATAAAAATAACATAGAATATAAACACAACAGCAGACAAATATACTATAAACAATATAAAACCATAAAAACACAACATATGAGTAGGGCATACTATAAAGAAAGAGGAGCATGAGCAGTGAACCAGGATAGGATGGCAGGGGGAGAGTTAAAAACAGTTACATGAGTGTATCAGTCATTCAGGGAATTAACAAACTGAGGTAGGGAGATGAAGTGAGAAAGCTGTAAATCCTTTTGCAGTGTGTTCCAATCAGCAGCAGCAGAGTAGTGGAAAGATTTGAAACCAGCGGTACTATGGGGTGTAGGGGCAGAGAGAGAGAGAGATGAGGTTGTTGGAGCGGAGGTTGTAAATTGATTGGGATATAGAAAGGAGTTTGAATAGATAGATTGGGGTTTTGCCAGTGAGGGTTTTATAGATGAGGGTGTACCAGTCTTTTTTGCATCGGATGGAGAGAGGGGGGAGGCCGGATTCAGTATAAAGTGAACAATGATGAGAGTGGTAGGGGGCTCCTGTGGCAAACCTAATAGCAGAATGATGTGTGTCCAGTATGGATAGAAAGGTTTTTGAAGCTGTGCGATAGATTGTATCGCCATAGTCAAACGGGAAGGATGTAGGATTTGATAAGTGAAATTCTAGATGAGTGGGTGAAGCAGGGTTTATTGTGGTAGAGAAAACCCAGTTGTGACCCAGTCTTGTGTTTTGGGCTGCAACACTTCTTTTCTCCCTCCCTTCTGGCCCCCGATAGGAGCCCTGGCCCCTTATTTTAGTGTCTCCTGTAGGACCCTAGTGCTCCAGCCCCTGGTCTCTTACCCCGTTACCCCGGTAACTGGACTGGCCACTAGAGGGGTGTATCCTGACTCGTAGTGCATCAAGATAATCAGCCATTTTACTGGTTGCCCATAGAGGGGTGTGTTCTGATTCATGTGGCATAAAGATATTCACCATCCCCTAGCCGTGCCCTTAGAGGGGTACACCCCTGTTTCGTGTAGGCTGCCACTTAGCCCTGGGTCCCTTCAGATCAATTGCTTGATGGCATAGCACTTGTAGCCCCTACAGGCTCCTGCTCCTAGGTCACCCCCCTCCCCAAGCCTTGTCAAGTGAGATGGTGCCCATTTTCTTATTTTGCATTTTGTTTATTTCGTGCCTGCCATTATTGAAACTTGGTCATTTCATTAGGTCTAAAAGCACCCACTTTCTGTGAGCCTCCAGACAAAAGACATTGAACCAAAGAAGCAGAATAAAGTAAAGATTTATATTTGTACTTTTGTAACCTTGCCTCTGCCTAGTACATTCAATTGGATCTCCTTGTGCGGGGAAGTCGTTGGGTAACATATAGGGGGTCTCACCTATCACATGAGAGTGGCATAGTCAACTGTCATAGTCAAATATTTAAACCAGTCAGGGCGTAGTGCACCCTTTTGGTTACAAAAAGATCATCAGACCCTACATACCTATCAGACCTCTCCATTATGCTATCTCTGGATATGTTAATCCTCCCTTCCTGCACTTCCAGGTCACATCTACTGTCAGTTTTGCCCCCATAGGGGTGGAATGAACTTCCCAATGCAGTCAGGACAGCAGCAGCAACCTGTCCATCTTACAGCACAGACTGAAGACTCACTTATTAAAACTGCACCATGGCTGACCCCCTTTAGATATCTTTTCTTTTTGGCTTCAAAATAATTATTTGGATTTTCTTTTCTATAGCTATATAACACTGTATAGCTGGATTGGTTAGCTGTCTATTGTTACTTTCAATACGAATAGTTTTTGTTAGGTTGACATTTCACTTATAGATTATAAATGGGCCTGTGTGCCATCTTGTTAATATTACACTTTTGTATTCATTCGGTAATATTGGTATTCTCCACTGCCAAGTGGTTGTAATGTCATTCTTATTTCTTGTGTACTGCTATGGATTTTCCGATTAACAATGTATTTGAGAGAAGTCCATTTGAGATTTCTTTTAACGTGTAATAACTGGCAGGAAATTGTCCTGTACATTTGTTGTCGGACTAGCACCCGTAGGTCTTCTTTTGCTGCTTTACTGTTGGTGAGCCTCTTCAGTTACACTTGCATGCAGTTTAAGCGGTATTTCTGTGGTTGGAAAAAGGTATATATGTTTCCAGTTCAGGCTTGTTTACAACCAACATGTTGACTTTAAAGGGAAGTTGGCTTCACACCTTTGTGAAATGAAATGACTCATGTGAGTCATGACCTACATGCTCTAAAGCACATGATGAATTAAATATGCTATACTTCACCAGTACATTTGCCGAACTAAGATGTTCCATGAGATATAGCAAGAGATGGGCAATGTTCTGAATAAATGCAATAAAATTTTTGTGACATTTAATTGCATTTGTGTATTTCATATGTACTGCTATTAGTAAAATCAGCCCCAACAGATGCTCAACTTATATGAACAAAGGATCTATTTTATGTGTATTCACCAAACATACAGTACAGGCCAAAAGTACTCAGCAAGCTGTGGTTTTTAAAAAATGAGAAGAATGCAATTAAATTATGCACATTTTTTGAATAACAAACCAAGGTACGAACATTTTTTTTTTGTTTCTACCTACAATAACACAAAAAGATGAGTTTTACTTAAAAAAATAATCTTGTCATGACTTTCCTCAAAATAGCCTCCTTTGTCAAATTATTCAAATGAAACAAATTATTGCAAGTTTATCCGATAATTTTGCAAAGGGGGAGATGGAAGGGTGGGAGTGAGGTGGTAGACGAGTAGTTACATTGACTGAAATATTATCTACCTTAAGTTTTTTTTAAACCACATGTAGCCTAATATCATTGGCCTCAAGTGTAAGTAAAATAGACACTGAAGTTGCAAGAAATATGGAAATCGAGGCAGAGGTAGGCTTAAATGTGCAGGGCCAAGTAAACATTGTAGCAAGGTTATTCCCAGTGAGAAATGAGTACATACTCCAAACGGTCCAGCTGATGGGCAGTCTTGTTAACAGGAGAAGATCAGGAAGAATACCATCAACAACCACAGGAAGAACACAATACAACTAGAGAGAAACCTCTTTCCCTGACTACAATGAAACAGCAAACACAACCTGCTGGTCTGAAAGCATGTGTAGCTGCCTTTTCGCAATCTTTTCTTCTTGTTAACAGCATATAGCAAGAGCTTTTTTCATAGATGCACATCCATTTAGACCGACATATCATAGTCACCGTTTCATTGTAGTCAGGGAAATGGATTTCTCTCATTGCATTGGGTTCTTCCTGTAGTTGTGGCGTAGTTTCATCACAGAATATTTGTTGTCTCCTTCATCTTCCTGGTCTTCTTCTGTTAACATTACTGCCCATCAGTTAGACCCTTCTGAGTGTGCATTGAGCACTGCATCTGGGAATCTAAAGCTTCTTTGCAATTTGTTGCTGGGAATGACCTTCTTGCTACAATATGTTTACTTTCTTTACCATATTTCTTGTAACTTTAGTGCCTATTTTACTTGGACTACAGCCTAAAGGTCTTAGGCTACCCGTGGGTATAAAATAATTTAAAGTAGATAAGATTTCATCTCTTTCCTAGCCCTCCACCTCCCACTTTGCAAAATGATTGGACAGACTTCCAATCATTTGTTTAATTGTAATTAAAGCCAATGGGGGCTAGGCTAGGCACAACATTTAAAAATAAAGAAATGTTTGTATATTTCTAAATCATTATGTGATGTAATTATGGGATGCCAAATGTTAAGTGAAACACAACATTTTTCTTGTTTTTTTCTCTCTCAGATTTAGCCTAAATATGGCATTCCCCAAAGATTTATGCAAAACATGAGTTTTTCCTGAGATTTGAAAAGCATGTTCAACCAACAGCTAAATCTCTTCACCATGTCTACATATTTTATATATTGAGTTGAAGCTATTTGCATTAATGAGCAGGTGTGCCTGATAAGTATATTGTTATGCAGGGCTGGGGATGACCACTGCATCACATGGTGAACAGAAAGAAATGATACAAAAAAGTATCTGATTGGCTAATTGATATTTATTTGGCCCAGAACAGGAAGTAACAAAAATGTTTAGACTGATGTAAGTCAATATTGCGATGTAATTAATTTCTCATACTGTTGCTGATGCTTAGTATATAGTACATTAACCCCATACAATGTATTCATTGTACATTTATTGTACCTTTATGATCACTTCAAGTGTTTTCAGATTAGTCTTTCCACCTTACTGATTGGTACCTTTTTGTCATCCTTTGCTGCTTTGCTGTTGGCGAGCCTCTTCAGTTAGACTTGCATGCGGGTTGAGTGGTATTTCTGTGGTTGGAAAAACATGAATATACATTTCCAGTACAGGCTTGTTTAAAGCCAACATGTTGACTTTAAAGGGCAGCTAGCCTCATTCAAGTCCCATGACCTATATTTTTTATTGAACCATATGCACCAAACCATGTGATGAATTAGATTTAGATTAGATCTTTATTGTCGTTGTGCTTAGAACAATGAAAATCTGTTTAGCAGCTCTTTAGCAGCGTGCAGCATAAAAAACTGTAAAGTTCAATAAATAAAAGCAAATATAAATAAAAGCAAAATATATACAGAGGCAAACAATAAAAAAGTGACCTAAAGAGTACAGTAGTGGTAAAGTAGCAGCATATGGGGTGATATGTGCAATACTGCAATATGTGCAATGTGATAGTCTTTGGTAAGTCTGTAAAGTGTGTAGTGCATAATGAATGTGTGTGTGTGGGTGGGTGGGTCGGTGGGGTTATTACGGCAGAGTGTTCAATTCGTCTTGATCTCCTGAAGTCTATTATCATCCCCTTAGTTTTTGTGGTGTTGAGGTCCAGGTTGTTGTGGGAACACCACTCAGCCAGGTGTCAAACCTCCTCCCTGTAGGCTGTTTCATTGTTGTTTGTTATCAGTCCTACTATATGGTGGTGTCTTCTGCAAATTTGACGATGGTATTGGAGGGGTGAATGGGGGAACAGTCATGTATAAAAAGGGAGTAGAGGAGGGGGCTGAGGACACACCCCTGTGGTGCTCCTGTATTCAGGATGAGAGTTGAGGTGGTGTGACCTCCAATCTTGACATTTTGGGGTCTGTTGCTTAGAAAGTCCAGTATCCATGAGAACAGTGAACTGTGT